>NW_026606561.1:477500-672500 GCF_029890125.1 Rhinichthys klamathensis goyatoka | reverse complement strand
CATAGCTGTGCACTTTTTCTTTTATGACCGTATTGTGTGGCGGGGAAGCCATGTGATATTCTTTTTACTGTTTCAGCTGCTCGGGGGCCAAGAAGTTCGAGCATGATCATGTAAGTGTGTGACTTTTTTGTGTTTTTCAGACGCTGTGCTGGACGGTAGGAGCTGTTGAAGTTTTGACTGTGGGTTTGCGCTCCCTCTCACCCACACTCTGTCTCCAAGAAGCTGCAGGGTTTTCGCTGACTTGGCAAAAGTGCGTCGCGACGCAGGAACAGAAATAAACTGTCGGCCTTCAAGAACTACAACACACACGCACATCTTGTCCTCATCGGACCTCCAAGTAAGCCGTGAGGATGAAATACTACAGTGTTGAATAAGAAAAACAGCAAAATGATGGACTTTCCAAAAGCTGACATGCTGTAGATATATTTTATGTAAATGATTGTTTGGGTTTTGGCTCCCAGCCCTTCATATAAGGGATTTATTGCAGTTTGTGCGTTCCAAGAAAAATTAGGCTATGTCGCATATAAGGGCTCCATACATCCGTCAATTTATTTAAAAACGACTGTACAATGGCTTTCCATGTGTAAGTGACGTCTGTGGAACAGCCTCTAATAAACCGTGAATCAAATATGAGAGAAGGGGGAACGATGAAAACCATTCTTGACCAAAAAAGCAAGGTAAAGGTTGTTCTTTCAACACACACGGAGACATCATCACATCTGCAGGGCTTTGGTTTCTCTGACTGACATCAGGTTTATTTTCTTTAATACGCTCATACACATTCTTGCATGTCCACTCCCACAGATTTATGTCCTTTTAATGCAGTTGCCGCTATGTGAGGGAGGTAGGGTGAAAGCTTTATGTCTGTCTGCTGTGATCCGTGGAGTAAACAGTCTCACTGTACTCTGGAATCTCGCCACTCCAAAAAGGGGCATTCAGGGTGAAAGGAAGGGCCAACATTTCGATGTGTTTTAAGGAGAACAGTTTGAGCTGTTTGATTGATTTATGTTTTAAGGTGGGGCTGTTTAATTGGTGCTTCCAGATTGGTAGCTGGTTTTATAGTGGAATTGTTTAGCTGGTTTGAGGTTTTGAGTGGTTGTAGGGCTGTTTGATTTATTTATTTTTTTATTCAAGAAGAGCTACTGTATGATACTTGAATTCATCCTAATGGGAGTTTCTCATCTGGTGCATAACCCCTACAGGCGTACACTACTGCTCAAAAGATTGGGGTCAGTAAGATTTATTTTTTCAAAGGATGCATTAAATTCATCAAAAGTGACAAAAAGACATTTTATAATTTTACAAAAAATATATATGAAAAAAAAAAATGCTGTTCTTTTGACCTTTCGAGTTCTTTAAAGAATCCTGAGCAAATGCATCACAGTTTTCACAAACATATTAAGCAGCACACAACTGTTTACTTTTTCAGCATTAGTATGATTTCTGAAGGATTATGCAACACTGAAGACTAATAATGCTGAAAATTCAACTTTGCATCACAGGAATGAAATACATTTTTTATTTTATTTTCAATTGTAGTAATATTTTACAATATTACAGTTTTTACTGTAATTTTGATCAAATAAATGCAGCATTGGTGAGCAGAAGACACTTCAAAAACATAAAAAATACTACCAACCTCAGACTTTTGAACTGCATGTGATTCGAATTCTGCCATTGTTGCTCATGGCCAGTTCATATTACACTATTTAAACCTTTACAATTACTTGAATGTACAATACTGAAATATTTTTTTAATTATTATTAGAAGATTACAGTGTTTCTTTTGAAAGCCCGTTCATGAAAAAAAAAAAAAAAAGCTTTTTGGCAACAGAATGGTGTAGTTTTGGCATCTACCAGCAGAGGCAAACTTGCCCATGTTAACCAGCCAAACCTTGACCAATTGGTTTTATCAGTTTAGTTTTGGTTGTTTGATTGGTTGCTGGCTTTAAGATGGGGAAGTTTGATTTATTGTGGAGATTAAAGCTCAAAATATACTTCAGTTTAGTTTAGTTATGTCCCCAAACTATATTGTTTACTGCCGATGCCAATACCTTAGAGCAGGGTGGCCGATGGCCAATATAAAGCCGATAGATATGATATCAGACAATCTAATTTAAAGATGGTAAGAAATTGCTGAACAATTGCTGAATTTAGTATATATTATTTTACATAATATGTACTAAATTTGAAATAAATAATTTGAAAATAAATATGATAAAAACCTGTAAAAAACAGAAAACAGATGTAAAAAACAGATTTATATTTTAGATTGCAAGTTCTTGATTCTGTAATCCATTTATAGAGTTTTTCACAAATAAAGAAATAGTTAAAAATATTAATTAAAAGATAACCCTATAAGAGTTTTTCGTATACCATTTACTTTTTTGTTTAACAGCTCTGTCTAATAATTTATTAGACAGAACTGTTAAACAAAGGCAGTAAATTTATGAAGACAGAAAATGGGAGCTCGGACATTCAGGCTCTGGAATTCTCAGTGCTTTCAAAATAAAAGTCCTACACACTATTAAAAAAATAGAAGTCATGCTTCCGACCTGTCTACCAAGCAGAAAAACATATGTAATTAATAAAATGTGATAATTAAAAAATGTCAAATATCAACCGATATATCGACCTTGGCTATATCGTTTGACGGCAAGTTTAGAACATTTAGAAATGTACTAGTCGTGATGTCTTCCTCTCGCTGTCTTTCTTTCATCTCTCTGTGTTGCTTTGAGGGTTTTGAATGAACTCTGTGGTGATTAACAGGAAAGTGAGTATCTGTGTGGTAATTTGCCAGAGATTGAATGGGTTGTCCAGTCATTGTTTTTTACAATAGGAAACATTGTGCATAGGCATGTCTGACAAACATCCTTTTGTCTGCAGTGTAGAAAACATCTGTGTGCGTGTAAATCAGTGTTTGGGTGTGTGTGTGTGTGTGTTTGTGGGGGGGAGTCACAGTACCAGACGGTCTCTGAGTTCAGGTCTGTAGTAGGTGACCCGTAGAAAGCCTTCAGGCTGATATTAGAGACAAACTCTCACTCAAAGCCTGACAGCACTCTAAATGCCTCTTGTAGACACGCACACTAATGCGTTCATACACACTCTTTCCTTTAGGGGGTTATTGGAACAATGCAACCAGCGACTCGGTGCTGCATTCCTAAAGGTTGAGGGTCAAAGGTTTAAACTGGGGTTTACCTTTTTGTGCCTCAAATTAAAACAAGCTTCAGAGACGGTGAAATAGCCCTGAGCACTTGAACTGTTTTCCTCAAGGTTAAATGCCTACGTGACACATTTTACTGTCTACCTGACACACTTGTGGTTAAACGCTCTGGGAACCCCCTTAAACCGTCAGGTACAATGCCATTCAAAAGATTGGGGTCAGTAAGATATTATTATTATTATTATTATTTTGAAAGATATTAATACATATTGATCAAAAGTGACAGCAAAGACACATATCATGTTACAAAAGATTTCTCTTTGGAATAAATGATGTTTTGAACTTTCTATTCATCAAAATACATACATGTTTCCACAAAAAGATTAAGCAGCACATTATTATCAACAATAATAATAAGAAGAAATGTTTCTTGAGCACCAAAATCAGCATATTAGAATGATTTCTGAAGGATCTTGTGACACTGAAGACTGTAGTAATGATGCAAAATTGAAATATATAGAGTAGTGGTCATTATAAAAATAAATTTGACTGCTTAATGCGTTAATTGACCTATTAGCACTGTAATATTACTTGTAGGATATGTTGTTTCCAAGAAGCTGTTCATTCAGCTAATCCTCCTTATTTGAACTCTCTCTTTTATCTCTCTCTCTCTCTATTTACATTGTTTCCTATCAAGGGCTGATTAGGTTAACTGTTTTCCCGGCCCCCTACCTCAGTTTCATGGCACCTGCAGCACTTTGAGATTGTATCGCTGTGGTAACTGGGGGAAGCTTCTCTTTTATCTCATCGGACCGTCTGGCATTCCTTTGCTGTCCAACGGCATCTCAACGAAACAGTCATGCAGCTTCAAAAGAGAGCCTTGTTCTTCAGTTGTCCTTTACAAACGGGCTGAGGCTCAGATGAAAGACACACCAAAGGCAAGAGAGACACCATCAAAATGGAAACTTGATTCGGATTGGTCAGTCGCGACATTCTGTAGTCAAATATTTTTGTATAATGACTGATAAACTGTATAATTGTCCTTTTGCTGGAATCATTAGAAGTTAAAGATTTAGTAAAGTCTTAAGTAAAGATTAAAGTAAAAAAGCAATAAATAAAGTCTTAGTAAAGATTTAGTAAAGTCAATGTAATGACAGCATTACATTGAAAAGGTAAATTTACACTGTATACAACAACAAAAACTAATATAATCAGTGAATCATTTTTTTAAACTGAACCAACGCATTGATGAATCAGAATGAGTCAGACTTCCCCAGCCCTACATATTAATCACTAATCTCAGTGAGTCATTTTTTAAAATACAAACAAATTGATTCCCTTAGGCTTAAATGACTTGATCTGCACAGCACAACATATATCTGTGAATCTTTTGTTTGAACTGAACAACCACATTGATTAACTAAAATGAATCAGAATACCCCAGCACTTCATATCAATCAGTGAATCATTTGCGTGAATCATGTTTGAAGTCAACAAACAAATAAATTTGTTAAAAAGAATCCGACATCTCCAGCACTACATGTCACTGAATCATTTGTTTGATCTGAACAAACAAATCGATTCACTAAAATGAATCAGACTTCCCCAGCACTACATATTAATCAGTGAATCATTTTTTTAACCAAACTGATTCATACAAAGTCCATATGAAATTATACAGTTACTTGTTTGAAAGAGTAGCTTGTTACTGTTAAAAGGCTTAAAGGAATAGTTCACTTCAAAATTACAATTCCGTCATCATTTACTCACCCTCAAGTTATTTCAAACCTGTATGAATTTCTTTCTTCTGCTGAACACAAAAGAAGATATTTTGAAGAATGTCGGTAACCAGACAGTTGATATGGAGCCCATTGACTTCCATAGTATTTTTTTTCAATTTTTTTTTTCATTTTTGGAAGTCAATGGGGTACATCAACTCAACTGTCTAGTTACCGACATTCTTCAAAATATCTTCTTTTGTGTTCAGCAGAAGAAAGAAATTCATACAGGTTTGAAACAACTTGAAGTGAACTATAGTGCTTTAAAAACAGTTGAACTAATGTCCCGCTACTAAAAATTGAGAACCTAGCATTGCTGCTTTAATTAGTCTTCAGCTCGGGCATGAAGTCATATTTTGTAGCAAAAATGAAATCCTAAGACATCGTCTACCTTTCCTCTCTCACGGTAAAGACACGTCCACATCGGTGGAAACCACAGGTGGCTGTAGAGGACGGAAGCGTTTTGCAGACACATCAGGGGTGAACGTGTTCCTGATTGCCTCCTGTCCGCAGCACCAGCGACGTGTAATCAGCGCTGATAGACGAGCTGCTCGACCACGGCCTGATCCAGGGTATTTTAAGAGCTAAAACGGGGCCCCCTCCCAACCCCCCACTTCCCCCCCAAATTCTGTGGAAGACCACAAGGAGACACGCTGAAAAAGGCCACATCCACAGTCCACGTTAAGACCAGACCACCATGTCTGAAAGCCATTAAGGGGTGTATATAAGATACATGCGTGTATATATAGGAAGGCACGCTCTTTCTCTCTCTCTCTCAGTTTGTGAAGTTGGACCACTTCGGACCACCCTAAGTACTGTTAGGACAAATAAGGAATGAAAGCTACACTACAGGCTCTGGTGTTCTTGGTATATGCTATAGGACAGACTGCTGTGGGACTACGGGTGAGTGTGTATTTTAAAGGATCAGTACACTACTGGTCAAAAGATTGGAATAATTAAGATTTGTAATGTTTTTGGAAGAAAAAAGAAAAAGTCTCTTATGTTCACCAAGGCTGCATTTATTTGAACAAAAATACAGACAAAAATAGAAAATAGAAAATTTTATATTGTAAAATATATAAAATAACTGCTTTCTATGTTAAAATTTTAAAATGTAATGTATCCTGTTATGCAAAGCTGTATTTTCAGCATCATTTATCCAGTCTTCAGTGTCACAAGATCCTTCAGAAATCATTCTAATATGCTGATTTACTCTGTTATTATCAGTTGCTCTTATTGGTGCTCAATTATTAATATGGGTTCTTATTATTATCCGTGTTAAATTCTAAATAGATTTGAATTGTATAGGTCAAAACTATATATTTTTTCCGCCTATGTGAACATCAAATATAAGCAAATCATTTACACTGACCATGTTATTTCCAGCTTTGAAGACTAAGACTGAGAAATTAACAGTCTGAGTGATACATGTATAGACTACTTTAATGGAGGTGTTGTATATGTTTAACTGATTATACAGTGATCACATATATTTGATTCATACAAATTTCCTGATATATATCTGATAATATCCAAAGATTGCAGAGGTGTGACAGAATCCTCCAAAACTGATATGAGAACACGGTTTGGGTGATACAGGATAAACCGGACTACCTAATACTATTTCATTTTGGGCACTGTGTGTGAAGTCTGTGTTCTGTCTCGTGAAAATGTAATGCTGAGTGTCTGGATTCACAGGAGACCCCCGTACACTCACATCCACTCTACCCACAATCCCCCTGGATTATCACATCCCTCCCTCATACTGCTGTTGCCATAGGAAACCCTTTCACCCCCCATGGTCATCTGAAGAGGTGCTGCGGTGTGTGAATTCATCATGCATTGTGTTTGTAATGGTAGAGCGATTTGGGTGAAAAGTTTGGTTTTGGAACAAATCAGATCTTGATCTTTTGTCTGAGAAGAAAGAATGTGTGTGTGAGAAGTCAACGTGCATTTCTTTTTCTTTTTTTATTACAAAATTACTGAAATTATATGAAATACTATCTGCAGCGACATCACTTTTTATTCTTTTATGATGAGATTTTATTTGACTTTATGATTTTATGAGAGCATTTTCCCCATTGATTTTGGTTTTGTGTGTGAAGGTCCTCTTCAACAGTATTAGCAGTATTATAGTATTATAATAATAGTATTATAATAACAGTATTATAATAATAATTAAAAAAATATTTCAGTATTGTACATTCAATCCAGAGTTTTATTAGGATTTTAGTGCCATGCAAATATGATGGAATTTTGTTCTGTTTAGTATTCTATTCTTTTTTTTGTCCATTTTCTTCTTTTGAGCTTTTTTAGACACAGCTTTTATTAGAGTTGTTCACAAAGGCTGCAAAAATAAATAAATAAACAAGCTGTAATGACTGTAATAGTGTTACATATTATTACCATTTAAAATAACTTTTTCTGTGATGCAAATCTGCATTTTTAGCATCATTACTCCAGTCGTCAGTCACATGATCTTTCAGAAATCCATTTAATATGCTGCTTTGGTGGTCAAGTAACATTTCTTATTGTTTTTAATGTTGAAAACAGTTGTGCTGCTTAATGGTTTTTGTGGAAACCATGATACATTTTTTTTTTAGGATTCTTTGATGAATAGGAAGTTCAAAAGAACATACAAGAATAATTTGTAACATTATGTCTACTGTCACTTTTGATCAATTTAATGCGTCCTTGCTTAATAGAAGTTGTAATAAAAAATCTTACTGACCCTAAACATTTTAATAACTTTATTTTATTTTATTAATTAATTAATTCCCCCCCAATTCAATCCAAACCAATCGATGGATCCAGGTGGCAACAATCCTCGTGTCTTTTTTTAATGTCTCTGTCTTCCAAATCAAATTGTGCTAATAGTTTTTCTTATTTTGAATTCTTCACTCATATTCTCATTTTGTCTTCCAGCAGGTGCTTGAAGGTTCTGGAGGACACAGAAGTTCACGTGACAAGGTTTGAGTACAATATTTTGTAAGTCTTTCTCACACTCTTGCTGGTCTTGTTGAACATTCAACGCTGTCGGTGAGTTTTTGACACTGAAAAACCATCGACCGTTGACTGTGCCCTGAGGCCACGCCCCCTTCAGCCCAACTGACCTCACTCGGACACGCCCACTTCTATACACGCATAACCTTCAAAGGTCATAATCAACATTCATTGCTGTCGGTGGGTTTAGTTTTGTAACAGCTCTCTGAACAATGAATGTAACTATGGCCCAGATTCCTGCCTGTCATGCCAGCGTACATCACACTCTGTGCCAGTACACCGGAGATCAGCTTTTCTGTTCCTTTCTTCTCCCGCTCTCATCCTCACGGATCTGGAGTTCTTCAAGGAAGACGCAAATAGAAGCAGCCGCGCTGACTGCTTCCTCCTGCATCTAATTGGTGGTTGTGTATGTGTGTGTGTGTGTGTGTAGCGGATAGAAGGAAATGGAGGATGAATGTGTAATCATTCAGATGTTCTTCTCATTTGGCTGTTTTGTCTCTCAAATTATATACTGTGTTCACTGCAGCCTGAAATGAGCCTAAAATGGCACCTGCTGCTGAATACTGTGTCCTCTCTGTCAGATGTGTGTCCGTTTCGTGTTTTGTGTGCACTTGCAAGCGAATGAGGTGTGAGTTTGTGCTTGTGCAACTTTTTAGTTTATGTGGCATGAGACTGTGCGACTGTCACAGACATCAAAGGAAAAAATCTCCAGATACTGAAACACAGCAACGCAGTCATTGTCTAATCCTGTCTGTTTTCTGTTGCTTATAGCTTTCATTCCTCCATGTTCTCAGCGGAACATTATCTGAATAAAATTTCTGAATAATAAAATCTCAGTGGTGCATTGTGTCTCTGTCCTGATTTTGAGTGTTTGTTGTTATGGTGGATATGCTCTTTTTGAAACCGGTGCTTTGACAGCAGGGAGCGACAAAATCCATTCATTTTCTCCATGGGGAACTGATTTTGATTAATAACTTATAAACCTTTAAAGACAGACCTACTATGAGCTATATGAAGTTGTTAATAAATGGTATATGCTTTTGTTGAAGCCATCAGCCTACATTATTTGAACTTCTATTTAAAACAATCCTGTTTAACAGGAATTCCTGGTGAAAAAGTACATTACCCATGATTCTTTAAAGAAATCTCCACCAATTAGAGAATCGAAACAAGCAAATTTTGCCAAAAGAACTGCTCACTCTCATGAAGCACTGCAATAAGCTTAAAATATATTGTGCGTTTATACCAGAGGGCCGTTGAATGCAATTATTTTCCAGGAAACGCACAGCTAGAGTAGTTCCTTGACCACATTAAAGTTCCAAAGTGCCAAATTATTTAAGTTATTTCAAAGGTCCTTTCTCTGTTTGGCTCCTGGTCGTTGAATTATTAAAAAAATAATGCACACCCGAGGTGTAACGGCCACTCCGCTTATAATAATTTAATGGCCCTTCATAATTTTTTTCCTTACAGGCCTATATATAAAACCAATGGCTTAACAAAGAGTCGTATGTAAATACCATGTGAATATGATAATAATATGGTAATATTCAATACCTTGAGTATTGGTATTGTATGGTAGGAAAATAATGTTGTTTCAGGCCCCAATCTGAGCTCTACTCCTATAATTTGAAGGCAGTGATTGGTTTACCTTTCAGGATCAGCTTAGGATGTTGAATAGCCATCTTGAGTACATTTTCAAGAGCAAATTCTTAAACAGTGTGAGTGAACCTAGGGATTCCCAGAGAATTGACACTCAGAATTGGTTGTTATTGCATGTTCTTCAATGCTATAAAGTTAAAGATGTATATAAATAACTGTTGTCATGGGTTAGTTCAATAAACCGAGCGATTGAGGTTTTATGGTTCTTTCCGAGCCCTAAAGGAGTCCGTTTCTTGCACAGCTCTGTTTGAACACAGATCCGCAGTGTTGGGATCTCACCTCCTTGCCTGGAGCTGTAAATGTAATAATCAAAAGTAATGCAGAATGACATTGTCTGTCTGAGTTATTCTCAGTGCTAGTGTATTTTTAAGGACCCCAATGAGTGCAATTTTCTTTATTTCTTATTTAAATAGGATGTTGGGGTGGGACATATCAATGGACTTATCCCATATATGACCAAAAGGCTTTATTCAACCAAGATGTGAACTCTGAAACTTATGAATATGAATGCTTAGCTTTTTAGTCTTTATCTAAAAGAGTTTTGGCTAATATGGATAGCAATTACATACGTGTATGAGTTCATGTGCCGGCGGAAGTTTGCTGCTCACTGTTGCATTAAAAGGAAAGATTAGAGCTGGGCAGTGGAGCCGTTTTGTTGCCGTGTTCCTGTTTGTGTGTGTGGGTGTTTTGGAATGTGTGTGTTTCTCCATTATTCAGCAGGAAGTCCTCTGTGTGTGCAGCCATGCAGAGAGGACCGAGGCAATGATGTCATCATGAGAGCGTCGCTGGTAATTAAACAACTCACCTGCAGGAAGTGTGTGTGTGTGTGTGTGTGTGTGTGCGTGTGTGTGTGTGTGTGTGTGTGTGTGTGTGTGTGTGTGTGTGTGTGTGTGTGTGTGTGTGTGTGTGTGTGTGTGTGTGTGTGTGTGTGTGTGTGTGTGTGTGTGTGTGTGTGTGTGTGTGAGATGTACTTTTGGGGGCAAAATTCAGGGGTGCTCTGGAATAGAAAAATGGTCCACGAAAAGAGTAATGCGCTATTCAATTTTACTAATAGCAAAAGTAGAATTTTTGTGTTTTGTATGTAGCCTAATATTATAATTAGTTTTATTTGAGAACTATAAAGTTAGTTGGAGGTTTTAATTTAAAAAGATGTCACTGTTCATTTTAGTGTTTTAGTGCTCTGACTGTAACACCAAAGATATACTGTTGGGGAAAGTTACTTTTAAAAGAACTGTGTTACAATATTGTGTTACTCGCTAAAAAACTAACTAATTGCATAGTTTATATGGAAAGTAATGCATTACATTACTTTTGTGTGTGTGTGTGTGTGTGTGTGTGTGTGTGTGTGTGTGTGTGTGTGTGTGTGTGTGTGTGTGTGTGTGTGTGTGTGTGTGTGTGTGTGTGTGTGTGTGTGTGTGTGTGTGTGTGTGTGTGTGTGTGTGTGTGTGTGTGTGTGTGTGTGTGTGTGTGTGTGTGTGTGTGTGTGTGTGTTGTTGTTGTTGGTGTTTTTTGCGTTACTTTTCTAGCCTTGGCTGGGCTTGCTTTTTCAATTAATAACAAAAAAGTTGTAATTCTAATTTAATTCAGAAGTTCTAATTTTGGCAAATGTAAAGGCCCTTTAAGGAAAAATGTAAATTCACGTCTGTACAGTAGTGGGCGCCGCTCAAACAAACCGTTCAGCTGTGCTGCCATTCTGGATTGCAGAAGAATGTCAGCAATAATAATAATAATAAAATAAAATAAAAAAACACCATTGTGATTTTTAACTAAAGTAATTTTTGCCTATTGGTATGGTTGAACTGTATCATTGAATATCATCAGCAAAGACATTAGTTAATAAAGTGAGATTAAATACATAAAGTATATTTGTGTTATTTAATTATTGCAGGTTTGCGTATTGAGTTTCATTTTGAAGAATACTGAATCTCTGTTTCTGCATGTGTGATGAGTAAATGCATGTTCACATTGAGTCTACAACTAACTACAATAGCCATCATGTTCACACAGCACACAATACCTCTGCACACTTACTCCTGATTTCTCTTAACATGGGGACAAGAGTAGCCTGGTTAAAACCAGACCATTCTCAGTTGTAACAGAGCAAATCTAAATTTAAAGTTGTCTGGGTTTTCCCAGGCTAGGACAAGAGAGCTGTCAGTCAATAAATGGGAAAACGAAATAACTTGATTTATTTATTTGAACAAGTAACTCAGGTATTTTGTTGTAAATGTAAAAGTAATCCATAACTTGTTACTTGAAAAAAGTAATCTGATTACGTACCTCACGTTACTTGTTACTTTACCCCCAACACTGCACATGAAAAAGTGGAAAATAAACAGATTTTCATAGTCGGTTAAAATTAACAATGACGTTTTGGCCAGGTGAGGTTTCCATATTCAGCTTCAACGTCAAAGTGTTAATCTAGTAAAGTTGGAAATATCCTTTCATACAATAGGCTATGCATCTTAAATTAGGCTATATTTTTGGATTGGCTAACTTTATGATGCTTTTGTGTCTTATGTTGGCTTCCGTACCCATTCATACTTGATCTGCTTTTAAATCATACGAGTTTAGATCATCGTGAGGGTGAGTAGCCTAAATAATGACAGAATTTACATTTTTGGATTAACTAGTCTGTCTCTTTAGTTTACGGTTTTCTCCTGTATTTCTGTATATTCACATAGGGCTATATCTTCTTATCAGTATGAGATAAACTGTAGCCTGATACTCTCACTCCGGTCTACAACGAAGTTTGCAGGGAATAGTAGTCTTTCTTCCTGGTTCTCATTTACTGGGATTTTTTATTTACAGTAGGCACAATTTGTTAAACTTTCCCTTCGATCATTATCAGATAGATAAATAAGGTTATAATCTTTTTTTTTTAAAGATCCGATTCGCTCATTTATACTGTGATTTAGCACCTTCTATCTGTTAGTTTCTCTCATACTGTCAGATGAGAAACACATGAAGAAAGAACTCATAAACACTGCAGTTCTGTTCTGATAGAAGATTGAATTAACAACTGAGTTTATTAATAGATCTGTTGTTATTGTTGATTATCTGACGATGAGGCTACAATCGCTGGTTTAGGACAATTTTAAATCAAAATGTTTTATTTTATAGAGTAGGGCGACACCATGTGGATCTTCTGATTATTATTTCTTTTTCTTTTTAGGCCTGTGTGTAAATTTCGTCACGCAAGAGAAGGACAATGCGTGTAAGCATTCTAAGCATTCGCTTGACACATTCTCTTTCTAGGTTTGTTTGTTTTAACCCAGAGAGAAGTTGTTCTGCATTCCAGTGCTTCTTCTTAGATGATCATATCATAGCCAATGTTATTTCCCAGAGCTGAAGCATGGGGAATTGTTCACCTAAGCCTTTAATCACCTTTCTATCATCTCGTTAATGCTCTCTGTCCAGTCACAGCACATTATTCAAATGAATTAGCCTCCCTTATTCAATCACAGCATATATTTCTCTGCACTTTCAATATGCCCTGGTGAAAGAAGGAAAAAAGCTAAGTATACTTGCAGCCAGTCTAATACAGTATACTGCAAGTGTTTTAATGATTAGTTAACTTGAAGTGTGCTATTTTGGAACAACTCATTTTGTCTAAGTATATTTTAGTTGTAATTACATTTTAGTAAAGTGTAACTTTAAGTGTATTTAGTATTAAATGCTAGATTAGTGACATTAAAGTGTACTTTATTTGTGTTACAAGTACATTACAAATTCATTACGAGTGTCTTCTAAACAAGCAATATAACATAAGTGTATTATATTTGAGTAAAAAGTATTTGCTCAGTAATACCTTTGGCTTATTCCCAATACATTGCACACGTTGTCTTCAATAACAAATACACATTAACAAACAAAATATTACTTAGCTATACTTTGTGCAATACACTAGTGTATACTATAATGTATTTTAAAAGTATACTTTCAATGCATTGTTACAATGATCATTTTCAAGTAAAGTGCAAATAAATACACCCTGAATGTTCACTTCAAGTATATTTTTCTAAAATATATTTTTAGAAAATATTCTAAAGTACAATTATTTTTAAGTGTGTTAAAAGTTGTATTGTTAAAATGGGTAAAAGCATGATGCTAATATACTTGTAAAATATTTAAGGATAGTAAAACATTTTTTTTTTATATTTGCAATGTACTATTGAAAAGGGGAATATATTTCAAAAACAATAAAGTATACTTTTTCACTTTGCCTGTGTCATATGTAAACTTTTCAAATTCAAGTTATGGTGTATTACATCTTCTAATGTGCATTTATTTTACTGCTATTGTCCTGAAACTTATATACAGTATGTATAGTTAAAATTATTACAATCATTGTTATTATTTTTTGTACAATTTAATTAAGTTTGAGCTACAAGAACCGCAATTAAATACAAAACGCAAGTTTTCAATTTACTTAAAAAAATTATTTTAATGCATTGAATAAAACAAGCAAGCAAATAGTATAAAATAACATGCATATACAAATATGCAGAGTACATATGCAGATTTCATAAAGAAAAATAGATCCTTCTCCATGAAGAGTTATTCTTGTAGTAACATCTGTTTAGCTTCAGATGTGGTCAGATTAGGTTCTTGAATGTTTTTTGCTGATTGCTTGCACTTTCTCCCTAAAATTAGAAAAGAAATAACAGAATTATTAGCTTCAATTCAATGTTGTTCAATTCATTTGTGCTTATGTATCCACAGCAATCACATCTCTGCAAGTTTACCTCAGTTTACGGATGTTCTCCATCACCCAGACTTTGGAGGGGTCTGTGCAAATGTTCTTGCCTTTGTTTGTGTGGAATCTGTGGGGTAAGAAATCATCTTTTAGTTTTCATTTTTCTTCAGGAATCAGTCATTTAATGAATAATCCACTATGAATAGTTTGCATCTTATACTTACATTACAGCATCAATGTGGCAGTTTCTTGTGATGGTCTGAATGGAATATCCTTTGATAAATTTCATTGGGATCATTCCTTTGGTGTACTTTCTGCAACACGCTGTAAACACACCAATACGAGCATGTTAACACCTACTGAGTTTTTAAATAATAATAGCCTAATGATATTTACAAAAACATTTTTACACTTATAAATGGATTTTAAACACATTTACCACGTCATTGTCCCTAAAAAACAAAACGCTTATTCCAGAAAAGGAGTAAAAACTAAAACATATTATCCATGACTATGCAAATAGCTTGATTATGAATCCACTAATAAAATAAAATAAAGGAAAGAAAGATGTACTTACAAAAAGGTGAGGCATCTGTACAGAGTACACTGAGAGCCACAACCATCAGCACGATCACGCTAGCTGAAACCCGAGTCATCGTCTCTCTGTGTGTGTGTGTGTGATCCTCAAAGCAAGAGTCAGATGTGAAATGGGGCGAGAGACACTCTAACCCTGCCTTTATAGGTCGGACATGGAAACAACCGAGACAGGGTTTTCCGTGCCTACGTATACAGATGTACATGTGTACAAACAAGCAAAAAAAATTAACTACAATGAGAGCTTATCTGGCCTGTCAGTCAAACAGGTGCAACAAGGAAGAAGAGAGGAAAAAATGGCCTGTGGGAAAGAACAGAGGTTTTTTTTTAGTGCACTTCCTGAAAGAGAGAGTGAGCCACCAACATATTTGAATGTGTTTCCTCCTGGTAAAATAATGATGTTGGAAACTCCGATGCCTTTAGTTAAAAATTGAAGGTCACTGGAACAAAGACAAAAACTCAGGACCAGATATCTGCCAAAGATAAACCTGACTGTCTACTTTTGCAAAGAGTGTTGTGGCATAAATAGATTTATGTAATAGTAAATTAATGAAAACACTGTATAATTAGACCTAAAGGGTGTGTGGCATTTATCACTTTGACGGGTATTTAAAATGACTTCTTAAATGTTAACAATGACTTTTTTTTCTTCTTTTCTTTTGTATTGTGGTATTGTACACTAAAAATATAACATCTAGCCTAAATGAACTGGTTTAAATCAAGTCAAAACATTATTTAATATTGCTGAATCAACCAAAAAAATTTTTTTTTTAAATGTACTTCACAGGAATTTGCATGTCACAGCAGCAACACATACTGTAAATGTCATATATATATATATATATATATAAAGAACATTTACACCAACCAAACACGTCAAACACTATGGCCTACAGCAAATCACTTTAATTAAACAGTCTTACAGCAGATGGACAGAAACACTTACTATATCTCAATTTTGAGCAACAAGCTAGACATACCCCACACGGTTTCATAGAGGGGGTGAGATTTATGAATTATAATGGAAGAAAGCTTCCCATATATCCCTATCTTGCCCAGGTTCATCTAAAGAAGGCAGAGGGCACCCCAGTATACTGAACTAGCCCTCCTAATCAGTTTGTGATTTCCACCCCCGTCGCCCCTTTAGAAATCCCACCACCCCAACATACCACAGTCTGGCACACACCAAACGATCTCAGTCGACTCAGCAAATGCGTATGGTTCTGATCCTTACAGAAGTAAATCATGTGATCACAAGCTTTATTGTTTAAGTCAGGGATGGGCAACTTCAGTCCTGGAGGGCCATTGTCCTACAGAGTTTAGCTTCAACCCTAATCAAACACACCTGAACAAGCTAATCAAGGTCTTCAGGATCATAGATATCATATAATAAAGGCTAGATGTCTTACGGCGGAGTCACTTCCGGCATCACCGTTCGGCCATCTTGTCACAGGCAGGCTCTGATGTAAGGTGAGTGATCAGCATGAACACTCATGTTGAGGAGAGTGGTTGAGGAGATTCCCCCCTTCCATATGTGAAGCGCTTTGAGGTCCCAGAAAAGCGCTATATAAATGTAATGAATTATTATTATTAATTATTAACACAAATCCTCTTATCTCGCTGAAATCTTGACGGATTTACAAACGGTTTGGTTTCTCACAAACGTTATTAACATGGCAATAATTCTGAATGCTTGAACATATATGTTATAAATATTAATATGTCTCTGACGTTTATAACAAACCAAACCGTTTGAAAATCGGTAGAAAATTGAGCAAGTTATGGTTATTTAAAAGTACATGCACCATTAAAACACAATGTTACGAGTGAGCGAGCTGCCTGTGACAAGATGGCCGCCACGTGCGGATGTCGACCTCCATTGGCCAGCAGCACGGACGAGACATCTAGCCTTTATTATATGATATCTATGTTCAGGATTACTAGAAAGTTACAGGCAGGTGATTTTTTTCAGGGTTGGAGCTAAACTCTGTAGGACAGTGGCCCTCCAGGACCGATGTTGCCCATCCCTGGTTTAAGTAGATTAAGATATTTATTAAATTTCACTGTTTCAAAATCCACCCCTTGAATATCTGCTGGGACAATTTGATGTGTTTTCTTTTGGAATCTATCATGATTTCTTCAGTTTTGCTAGCATTAAAGGGATAGTTCACCCAAAAATGAAAATTCTGTCATCATTTACATCCTCATTCTTTCTTCTGCTGAACACAAAATAAGACATTTTGAAGAATGTCTAACCAAACAGTTGACGGAACGCCAATGAATTCCATAGTATCAAGTTATTTGTGGTAACTTGGTATAAAAAAAAACACACACGAGGGAGGAATGCAGAGATGGTCCTCACTGCAGAACACGAAATCCACATATACCTAAACCTACCCTTACATATACCTAAACCTACCCATCTCCGCCCCCTGATCCCTAACCCCACCCCTAATCCTACCCATCTCCGCCCCTTAGATCTGGATCCAACTCCGCCCCCTGGATCTTGTGTACTGCAATGAGGTGCTACTGGGAATGCAGGAGGGTCGGTTTACTAATAACTGCGCTTACACCAGCATGACCTGACTATCCAACAGGACAGAACATACCGCAACCGGTAATTCCCACACAACACATTGCATTGTTGTTGGTGCAATGTGTATTGTATTGTGATTATTGTACAGCACTTTGGTCAGCCAAAAAAGCCGGTAGTAAATGTGTTAAATTAAACAAACTTGAACAACACAAGAGTACACACCCCCCTAGCCGTAACAACTGGAACAGATAGAGTTGTACTCAGTCTACTACAGTATTATACCCAAATACATTCAATAAAAAATTTGTTGTTATGGGTTAAATCAAGTAAAATAACAGGTTACCCTTTTTTACAGTGTATGGCATTTTAAATTTGACTAACAGTTATAATGATCAGTGGTGGGGGAAATGATCAGATTTGTACAGACATATTTTTTAATGATATATTTTTAGAAAGGCTTAGGACTATTCTTTGTACTGATGAGCACCCATTACGATCTGATTTCCAGTTAGGTTGTGCATTTTAGAGTACCTGTATGAAGTACGAAAAAACGAAAGAATCCTTTGTGTGGCTACTGAATTGTTCTTGCCCTGATGAGAGTTAGTAAAATTCATTATAATAATATGAAATAATGAAGCTAGTATTCCTACACTCTTAAAATAAATTGTTGTTGAAGGTTCTGTCGGGTGCTTCATATAGCCTACTTTTAAGGTATCCATCATGGATTTAGTTTTAAATAATTTATTTATTTTTTATTCATTTTTTATTTTGATTTAGTTTTATGAATTAACAGCTTGTAATCTTACTTTGTCACTAGAATTGTTTTTAAATTAGCTATTGAACATTAAAGTACACCTATTATGCAATCATTTGAAACATATAACCTTTTTTTTTTGGCATAAAGGGTTCTTTAAAATTGAGTCAAGAACCAAACTGCTTCATATTACCAAGAAATCCACTCCCCAATTTCTAAAGTTATCAAAAGAGTTTCATTAAGTTAGGTCTACTACACATTTTTTTGTAAATCAATTAATGCAGAAATTTGAGTTTAAATTACTCACAATATTAAGTTAATATAATCATCAACATTATTATGTCAACAGAACTCAGCAAAATAATGTTTGCCATTTTAAAGTTTTCATTAAGTCAATAAATTAGATTTTTTTATACTTGGCTACCATGCAGTTATTTAACTTGTGGTAAAAGGTCCCCTGAATAAAAAATAAAAAAACTATTTAAAGTGTTATTGACCAACATTTGTATTTATTCTCAAAGACACATGCAGCATGCATGGAATATTTTACATACTGTCAAACCACTTGGAAACACCAGTTCAGATGGAGCGATAATGATTTGCTAGAGAGTGTCACGGTCCCTTTGACTTGGGACTTTTGAAACAAAGAACCTTTTAGCAACTGGAATATCCACCAGGACTGGGACTCAAACCTTAACCTTTTGGTTATAGAGTGAATGCATTATGGAATTATGATTGTATTGTGTCTTATGAAATATGTAACAGTATAGATAAAACCACACATATGGATCGTTCTGAACTACGTACGTTCAGCGGCGTCCTCATTTCCAAATGTTAACGTGTGGTTTCTAATGCGGGTGTAGCTGACTTTCATATTTTTTCTAGGTCATAATGTTTTATGTAACTCGTGTCCTAAAATCAGAAAGTGAAATAGGTCATAAGAGTGAGAACAGAGTCTTACAGTGCTCCTTTAGCAATGAATCACTTCCCTTCAAACCCACAGCCGTCTCCTTGCACGACTTTAAACAACAATTTTAATGTCACTTAAAAGCATTGCTCTCCGTAGTGGTTTTACTAAAACATTCTTAGATTCTTTTATTTACACCTCCAGGTTTAGAGAAGTGTCATGCTGCTTGACATTTCAACTTGAATTTCTATGAAAGACACTTATGATGTTATAAAACGGGGGAGTGTCTGAAGAATTAGTTAGATCATAATAATTGTATCCTACTGTTTCTTCTCATCAGACGCTGTGATAAGAGAATGTGATGTTAGATTTCTTGGAAAGGCGGACACCTTTGACCACTCAATGTCTAATTGTTAGACTTGATGTTTAAATCATCTGTGTTATTTATATTATTTTGGCCCACACATTATGTCTTTAAATGCAATGTAAGATTTAAATTAATCAATTGATCCAATGCACTTATTGTGAATACATATTTTTACATTGTGCTAAATTTGTGATCCAAATTCAGCCTTTTATCCAGTGATCTTCATCTCCATTTCTCAGCAGCGACCGTAAACCATTAGCCTGGATGCCAGCCCCAACCCCGCCCACAACATTTTTTGGTCGGGAAGTTCGGTCTGGACTCGATCCATTGAGGAGTAATTATGATCGATTCAGAATTAGTCGGCCCAATCAAATTGCCAGGGCGGGCTTTATACGATGATGGACAGATGATCTGCAGTCATGACGTTATCAAAGAGCGCTTGGGTTGAACAGTTGAACTGGTTTCCCTCAAAGATGACTGCAGCTGGAGAATTGAGATGTATAGATTCCGCTATTGCGTCTGTTGTAAAAGAAATCGACAGCGCATTCATTTTAAAAGATGAACAGAGAACTGCAATCAAGGCATTTGATTTGTCGATCGGAAAGATGTGTTTGCCGTCCTTCCTACGGGATTCGGCAAAAGTTTATTTTATCAGCTGGCTCTGATGGTCGCTAAGAAGATGGGACGCAATGAAAATCCTGTGGTCGTTGTGGTTTCTCCTTTGGTCGCACTCATGGAGGACCAAGTAAAAGAAGCAACACTCATTTTTACTACTTCTTCCAGTGCGCGTGTAGTTGAGTTCTGTTGACAATTTGCGTAGCTCATAAAAAAAAAACACTTACTGCGTTGCTCTGATTGGTTGTAGGTCTATCCAATTGAGTGCAGAGTTTTGTTTTTTTCCTGGTTCCCTATGGAGCAGACGAGCAGTATGAGACTCACAGACTAGAATATGAGTATGACGAAGTCAGGCTAGTAAACCATAGCCGTAAACGTCAAATCCTGCGCTCGCTGGTGATGAATTCAAATGATTCAAATTAAAAAATTTAAGACACAATAAAGTTTAAAAAACCACAAGCAGGTTATAACTGGTGTGTTTTATGTAATAGATCAAAACGTGAAAATATTTAGAGCCTTTGTTAACCACAGACCTTATTTCAGGCGATTTAGCAAAAACCCATTAAAAAAAACCATAGACCTTAGGGCGAGGGAACCGGAAGTGCTAAAATGCTAACTCACTTCCGCGTTTTGGCCTATAAAGTGACGTCATAACTTCGGCACGGCTCTTGCCTGCTTCGTCTCAGATTGCGACATGCCGTGTTTCAGTCGGTGTAGTACATTTGAAAAGGAGAAGCGCGCGCGCCTTCACAGATCGAACCGAAACCGGATTAACATTTTCATGGATTAATAACTTAAATTCTGCCCTGTACCTCATACAAAACTATTATAATACTGCCAGAGGGGACTGCGACTGCAACACATCATCATGTGAGCGACTTTTGGTAGGCCTACCGGTTTTGACATTTTCGCGATAAATTTTTTTATTGTGATTATACTTGTCCGTCTGTTAACGTTATGTTTTTCTTCATAATTGTAGCCTACGTAGTTTTAAGGAATGGTTATGGGTAGATTTAGGGGTAGGAGGGGACGTGGCTCAAATTAAAACTACTCGGTTACTATCGTAACCTCAGTTCCCTGAGATAGGGAACAAGTATTGCGTAGCTATACGCAGTGGGGAAACTCCTTTTCCTCGATTTACTGAAGCCTATATGTAAAACGCATTTGCAGCTGCACAGCTAGCACACTGAGCGTCTGACCCGCTCATAGGCTGTGCTGCAGCAACTGCACATCCAATAGGCTTTATGCCGAGCGTCACGTGACCAAGCCGGAAAACAGGTCACATCGCTTCCGATTCAGGTCTTTTGTATGTGCTTCATGAATTTTTTTGCGGTTTTACTCAAGATAACTTAAAAGGAGCACGCAAAAATGAGCACACCCAATGTCCCTCGCATGTGCAGATTGATATTTAAAAGTTTTTTAATTTGTCTTCTTCACACTAACGTTTAGATATTTAAACAGCATAAAACACCAATAACAAAGTGAACTTAGTAGGTTAGCTGATTACCTTAAAAATCCATAGATAAGGTAGTTAGTTCTTACGGCCGTTAACACTTTCTCTGACAAGCGGATGCAATGAGACCTGTTTTCCGGTTTGGTCACGTGACGCTCGGCATAAAGCCTATGGCGCGGGCAAATCTGACGCACGACCAATGAGCTAGCCCAACGTCAGAGCCCGTCGAGGGGGCGTGGCCCAGCCTATATAGACCCCCGAATTCGCCATTATAGCAGGTTTATACGACTGAAGCGACAACTTCACTAGTTACCATAGTGCGGCCGGCTACGCAATACTCGTTCCCTATCTCAGGGAACTGAGGTTACGATAGTAACCGAGTAGTTCCCTTTCGAACGGTCACTTCGTATTGCGTAGCTATACGCAGTGGGGACACCATGCAAAACGCCGCACTCTGAGTAACTGGTTGCCCTGCCACTCAGGACCCCTGAGCTAACAGAACAAGCCAGAACCCAATAACATATGCATATACATGTACAGGGTTCTAAATTAACTTTTTTGATCACCAGCCAATGTGGCTGGTAACTTTCTAAAGTTACCAGCCATTTAGAATTTCCACTAGCCAAATTTTTTCCGGTGAAAATAAGAGAAATTATGAGTGCCACTGAATGCATTTGATAATTTTATTAACATTGTTGGCATGAAAAACACATATAAAGTACAATACAAGACAGAAAGTGCAAACATTTCATTTCAAGTTTGGGATCTATCTCTATTAGGGATGTGCACGGATATTCGAATTTTCGGTCTGTAATTATTATTAAAAAAATAAAATACTAATACTAATACTTTTTTTCTTCAATTTTTTTTCGCAGTTATAATTAAATGCACTGGGTGGAGCATTTAACAAGTGGATTGTGTTTTTGATCACATAATGTCGTTGTCTGCCTCGCGAAGTTTGGAATTACTTAGATGAAAATGATAGCCTATTACAAAATGGAATTACGTTTAATCAATTATTAATTATTATTATTATCATAATATCACCACCACAATGAGAAATCACATGAAATACAAAGAAACAGCAGTCGACTGAGGAAGCAGCTGTCCATCACTGCATTAACGACTGCAGGTCAGCAGCTGTACCCCGATATCTTCTGGTAGCAAAATGATTTTGACATATGCTTCCTTTAAGTTTCGTTGAGGGAGACAGGTTTAAGAACAGAAAACGCAAAGTGCTGTTATTTGACTTTGCACACACACACACACGCGCGTCTCTGCAACGCCTGTGTGTCAGCGCAGCGCGTTTTCTCACTCGAGCATGTGGATATTATTGTTTTTCTCAACATGAACGTGAAACAATATACACACGATAATCATATGCTGACTCGAGTATGCTGACTACGTTCTGTACGATAACTGCGCAGTCTACTTCTTTTTTTTTTCTTTTTTTTACCCGTTTGCGCTGCCTGAGCTTAAATGCTTTTGTTGTTTATATATTTTGTTTACACATATTGTTTAATGTTTTCAACTAAAAGAAAACCTTAAGATATATAGTAAGCTTGTTGTGTATAGGCTATATTGCCTAATGTATAAGCTTGTAAGAAATAATGACAAAAACCTTAAACTTAAAAACGTAGGCTATCTCTCGTTAAACGACATTTAAATTTAAACCCAGAAGTCTGTCCCAACCACCGCCGCATTTAGTTTAATCTTAACTTTTTACTTTAGCTACTTTACTAGCTTCCTCCTCTTTCAGTCTGCTCCCTGCTCTGGCTCGTTCTTCATCTTCCTTGTGTTTTCTGGTGGACGGACGCGTACGCTCCGTTTGTTTCCATGATCATTTCTCGCGCTGGTTTCACTGCAAACTGCGCGCAGCCAATGGGCGTATGAAACGTCATCACGTGGCATTACGGCACAGTGTTTATGGGAAATGTAGGAAGTACTGCCAGGGGGATAAATGACCGAGAACAGAACCTTATGCATCACCGGCCAAACTGGCTAGTAAGTTTTTATTAACACCCGCCAAAATTAATTTTAACCCGCATTTGGCGGGTGTTAATTTAGAACCCTGTACATGTATATATAACAGACCAGACACAGTCGGGTCTGAATAATATATATATAAGTCAGTAACAACTAACAGAATATACTAACAAAACCAGACACCGTCGGGATTATTAGTATAACCTTACTACCGGCCAAAGCGGGTTTATATAATATGTATGTGATAATGCACAGTAATATTTGTAGATAAGACCAGCCACTGTCAGGTCTCAATCATACCGAAAGCACCTTCGCCTGCAGGGAAGGTACCTCCATATTATAGAACTTCATAAATGTGGAAGGCGAGGACCAGCCGGCCGCATCACAAATATCTTGAATGGGAAAACCAGATGACCAAGCCCACGATGAGGCCATACCTCTGGTCGAATGGGCCTTGACACCTATGGGGCAAACCTGACCCACTGCGGTGTAAGCCAAAGAGATGGCATCCACTATCCATCTAGACAGTCTTTGCTTAGTGACTGGATCACCCTTAGATCGGCCCCCAAAGCAGACTAACAGCTGTTCTGATTGTCTAAAAGACGCAGAACGCTCCAAATAGATTCTCAACGCCCTGACAGGGCAGAGAAGATTAACCTCCCCATCCTCGGCAGAAGGGGGAAGGGCTAATAGCGTAATAACTTGTGCTCTAAACGGCGTTGAGAGCACCTTGGGTACATAACCATGCCTGGGTTTGAGAATGACTCTGGAGTCATCCAATCCAAACTCCAAACATGCAGGACTCACTGAGAGGGCCTGCAGATCTCCCACTCGCTTGATAGATGCCAATGCCAACAGGAGAGCAGTCTTTAGCGAAAGTGGTTTTAGATCAACCGACTGGAGCGGCTCAAAAGGTGGTCCCCTCAGGGCCCTAAGTACCGTGGAGAGGTCCCAAGGCGGCACCGAAGGGGGCCTGGAGGGGTTAATCCTCCTAGCACCCTTCAGAAACTTTACCACCAGGTCATTCCTTCCTAGTGATTGGCCAGCCACCAGAGCATGATGCGCTGCGATGGCTGCCACATACACTTTGAGCGTGGACGGGGTGCGGCCCTCGTCCAGTAGCTCCTGCAGGAAGGAGAGCACCACCGAAACCTCACATGACTCTGGGTCAATACGATTTCTCGAGCACCAGCTGGAAAAACCCGACCGCTTTAAAGCATAAAGGCGCCGAGTAGACGGGGCCCTTGCTTCAGAGATAGTGCTTAAGACCCTGTCAGGAAGGTCCCCGGATACCCGTTTAGGGGCCACACATGGAGGGCCCATAAATCGGGTCGGGGATGCCACATCGTTCCGTTGGCCTGTGTGAGGAGATCCTTCCTCATCGGAACAGGCCAGGGGGTCGTGTCTGACAACTGAACCAGTTCCGGAAACCAAGGTCTGGATTTACAGAGAGGAGCCACCAGAAGGACTGGGCATCCGCTCTCCCTGACCCGCTCGATAACCTGTGGGATCATCGAGACGGGGGGAAACGCGTAAAGGGGGCGGCTGGGCCAGAGATGAGCCAGCGCATCCCTGTTTTTCGAGAAAAACACCCTGCAGTGGGTGTTGGCTCTCGAGGCGAAAAGGTCGACTTCGGCCTCGCCGAACCTCTCCCATATTAGTCTGACCGTCTGAGGGTTCAGGGACCACTCGCCTAGGGGAGTGTTTCCCCTTGAGAGCATATCCGCGCCCACATTCTGGACGCCCGGGACATGCGCTGCTCTCAGAGAGCTCAGATTGGCTTGTGCCCACATGAGGAGGTCCCTCGCCATAGCGTACAGGTTGCCTGACCTGATGCCACCCTGGCGATTTATGTAGGCCACCACAGACACGTTGTCTGTACGGACCAAGACGTGGTTACCCCTGAGGTTTGACAGAAAAGCTTTCAGGGCCAAACCAACTGCTTTCATTTCCAGACAGTTGATATGTAAGCTCTGCTTCGTGCTCGACCAGAGGCCGGAGGCAGGCTTGCCCTCGTGCAGCGCTCCCCAACCCATGTTGGATGCATCTGTAAAAACCACTTTCCTCCTGGAAACTATCCCCATGGTCACCCCCTTGCGGTACCAGTCCTGAGCCCGCCAGGGAATCAGTGTTCTCAAACACCCCTGATTCACCATAATGCGCAGGCTGCCTGACTGCCATGCATGGGTTGGCACACGGCGTTTCAGCCAATGCTGCAGCGGGCGCATGTGCAGTAATCTCATGTGGAGTACTGATGATGCAGCTGCCATTAGACCAAGCAGTCTCTGAAACCTCTGAATGCGGCTACCAGTGTCTGCACAGAGAGCGCGCGCTCTTGAGTGAGCCGCGCTTTCATTGTTTCATTGTCATTGTCACCGAGTCTAAAACCGTGCCCAGAAAGACCACAGTCTGGCTGGGGTTCAGTTCGCTTTTGGCAACATTGATTGTGAGACCCAGGCACTTTAAATGGCTGAGAATCAAATCCCTGTGAACTATTAGTTCGTCTCTCGACTGCGCTAGCACCAGCCAGTCGTCGAGATAATTCAGCACACGCACTCCCTGGCTTTTCAGCGGGGAGAGCGCTGCATCCATACATTTCGTGAATGTACGGGGTGCCAGAGCCAGACCGAACGGCAGAACGGTGTATTGATATGCCCTCCCCTCGAAGGCGAATCTCAAAAATGGCCTGTGACGAGGGTCGATCTGAATATGAAAGTATGCATCTTTCAGATCCATTGAAACAAACCAGTCCCCCGGGCGAACCTGCGCGAGAATTTGTTTGAGTGTTAAAATTTTGAAAGGCCGTCTCATGAGAGCCCTGTTCAAACGCCTCAGATCTAGTATGAGTCTGAGCCCGCCGTCTTTCTTTGGAATTAGAAAATAGCGGCAGTAAAACCCCGAATACATTAGCGCGGGAGGGACTGACTCTATCGCTCCTTTTGCTAATAATTCCTGAACTTCGGTGCGAAGCACGTGATTCACGCCGCTTCTCACCGATGTCTCGATAACCGCCTGGAATTTCGGGGGTCTGCGAGCGAATTGGAGCAAGTAGCCTCGCTTTATAGTGTTTATGACCCAACTCGACACACCAGGGATGGCTTGCCAGGCCATCACTCGTGTGGCTAGGGCGTGACACACTGAATGGGGGGGACCGCCTAACATAGGGGGACCTGATACCCTTATAATGTGATTTGTGCACATACTGAGTGTTTGACTGACTGTATAGGCTTTTGCCCGGGGGGAGGTCAGTGTTACAACAGGGCGGGGGCCGCCTAGTGAAGGGGGACCGTGAACCTGTGTGTTGTGATTGTGAAACATGCTCTTTTTGTGCTTTATTTGGGTCGCCGTGAAAACGGCGTTTGTTTGCAGAGACGCGCTCACTGCTGCGGGCCTGTTTACAATAATAAAATCCCCAGCCGCCTGAACTGAACAGGGAGCTGTGGGAAGTTTTGCTGGTTTCTTCGAGGGTGGTCCGGCAAGCGCGAGACACGAGCCCTCTCTCTTTCCCCTCCGTGCTAGGACGACTTCGGAGGCGCCTGGTCGGCCACGGCGCTGGGTCGAGGGCCTTGACGCCTGGGGAGCGGGTTGCGCTTCGCAGGCCTTGACTGGCGCTGGCTATCAGCCGCAGGGCGGGGCTGAGAGGCCTGTTTCGCCGGCTTGGCTGGATGAGGCGAAGGCGGCGGCTTGGGCTTGCTGGACGCGGAGCTCGAACGTTTCGGCAGGAAGTGTCGCATGGCTTGGGACCAAGGGGGTAATCCATCGACCGGAAGTTGAAGTCGGCCGGGTGCCGCCATCTTGTAGCAGAACTTCACTTGCGTTAGCATTTCCATTGACTCCCATTCATTTTGGCGTCACTTTGACAGCGAACAACTTTACATCTGAGGCGTTTAAAGACTCCATTTGTCCATTATTTATTTCTAAAGAAACACGACAATGTATAAAAGGCTCCATTACCTTCTATGTTACGTTATGGCCCCGTAGAAACAGATTTAGTAAAAATAGGCTAACGATTGCGTCATAACCACTCGACTCTCTGTCGCGCTGTACATAAATTACCGTATAGACAGAAGTAGAAACTCGCGCGCAATCGGGGGGACGTCGAGGCATAAAGTCAAGGGAGAAGCCCATAGAGAGAGAGTTGTAAAGCTGCTCCTGCTGCGAGCTCATGGACAGCTAAAACTCACGATCTCCGGCTCTGCAAGTTTCGGAAGGGAATGATTCAGATTCCTCTTGGCACAGCTACTAGAAGATTAACGTCTGTCAGACAGGTTGCTCACGTCATCAAGCTTAGTTTGAGTCGGTTTGAGTCTGCGCGTCAGGAACGGAAGTGCTCAAAAATCGCTAAAAATGGGCTTCAACTGTCTCAACTGAGTTCCAATGAGATGGCTCTGTCCATTTCTTTTACTGTCTATGCTTGGGACGCTTTCTGTGCCTCCGTGTACCTCTCCGAGAATCCCTTCACCGCCGGGCCGAAGAGACCGGAGCTGAACACCGGGGCGTCGAGAAACCTCGTTTTGTCGGCCTCCTTGATTTCGGTGAGATTAAGCCACAGATGGCGCTCGAGCACGACCAAACTAGCCATATTTCTGCCGATGGCCTGTGCTGTAGACTAAGTAGCACGCAGCGCTAAGTCCGTAGCACTCCTCAGGTCCCGAAAGGTCTCCGGGTCCGGGCCAGCCTCGTCCATGGACCGGAGGAGTTTGGCCTGGTAGACCTGCAACACGGCCATCGTGTGCAGGGCCGATGCAGCCTGACCGGAGGCGGCGTACGCGCGTCCAGCGAGGGCTGAGGTGTTACGGCAGGGTTTGTTGGGATGAGCGGCTCTAGCTCGCCAGCTAGCTGCAGTGTTCGGGCAAAGATGAGCTGCCACGGCCTCTTCGAGGGGCGGCAAAGACTCATAACCCTTTTCCGCTGCGCCATCCACGGAGGAGAGCGTCGCGGAAACTGCAGATCCCACACGTGCTGAGTATGGAGCGCGCAAGGCCTTGGTTAGCTCCTCGTGGACCTCAGGGAAAAATGGCGCCGGTTTGTGACGCGGGGCCTGCTGGCGCCCCTCCAGAAACCATCCATCCAGCCGACTACGAGGCGGCTCCTCGGGCGAGGCCCACTCGAGGTCGAGGTCCGCGACGGCCTTCGTCAGGATCCGAAGCATTTCGGCGTCGGAGTTAGTCCTGGTCGCTAATCCACTGGCCACCGATTGAGAAGCGGTGACGGGGTCGAGAGAGCCCGGCCACTCGTCCTCAGAAGCGGCGATGGATAGGCTGTCGTCGCGCTCGCGAGATCCGCCGAAGGAGACGAGGCCCGCCACGTGTGGGGGGGGGGGCGCTGGTCTCTTGCGAACAGGACCGGTGATGGCGTTTGAGTCGGGGAAAGTGAAGCACGCGGGGACGCGGCCGGCGTGCGTTCACAAATCTCCATACCCTCCGGTTGCCGTTGGCTGCGACGCTTCTTCTTCCTCGGAATGGAAAGCGTGGTTGAAGCGGCCTCGCCGTCCCGGGAGAGAGCTAGCCGATTGCGCAGCACGGAGATAGGCATGCTGTCGCAGGCCTCACATCCGCCGGCAGAGAGAGCATTCTCTGCGTGGTCGACACCCAGGCAGGAAATGCAGCTCGTGTGCTGGTCTGCCTCGTGCAGACGGCCTCCGCACGTGGCGCAGGATGAACGAGGCATACTGAAAAGAATTCACAAAATAATAATGCAAAGGATATAGGATGTCGCCGGATAGCCACAGGTGAGACGGCGTCAGGAGACAATTGACGTGCAGGCGAAGTCTGCTGAAGAGATAGCTCGCTCAGGCTGAAAGGCTTGTTCGACGGCGAATACTACAGTAAAAAGCTCAGGGACATGTGTACTGTCGCTGAAGGAGTAAAATCTGCTATAATGGCGAATTCGGGGGTCTATATAGGCTGGGCCACGCCCCCTCGACGGGCTCTGACGTTGGGCTAGCTCATTGGTCGTGCGTCAGATTCGCCCGCGCCATTGGATGTGCAGTTGCTGCAGCACAGCCAATGAGCGGGTCAGACGCTCAGTGTGCTAGCTGTGCAGCTGCAAATGCGTTTTACATATAGGCTTCAGTAAATCGAGGAAAAGGAGTTTCCCCACTGCGTATAGCTACGCAATACGAAGTGACCGTTCGAAAGGGAACTGCCATTTCCCTACACATCTCTGTCCATTACGTTTTATCCTTTTTATATTCTGTAAAAAATGGGTATATTTAGGTTTGGGAGTAGGGTTAAGGGATCTTACATTTGTCTATAAAATAGTAAAACGGAAATTATACAGATACAGACAGTTTTTGTTTTTTAAATATTGCTATTTAGGTTTAATTTATTTTTATTTCAGTTTTTTTTTCAGCTAATAATTTTAGTGCTTCAACTTCAACTTATTTCAGTTTATTGCTAAGGCAACATTTCTAATTTTCGTTTAGTTTTCAACTAATATTTACATTTTATTTTATTTCTGGTTTAATCAGATGGGTTTAGTTTTGGTTAACGATAATAACCCAGCAATACACCGACCCTTAACCCTAACCACACCATGAAACCTGGCCCAAACCTTACCCTTATCTCACCTCAATAGCAGCAAACAATTTCTTGCACAAAAACATTTTTTTTAAAACATATTTTAGTAGTTAAAGACAGCTAATATAAAGCATGACCTCATTTGGTCTTGGAAGTAGATGTATGGGCATTTTAACTCGAGTAACTCAGCTGCCATCAAATAATTACCTATAAATTTCCTTCCTCAAAAAGTTTAAATTGAAATAGAGAATAATTCATGAAAAACTGAGCTAACTGATTCTTTGGTGTGTTCACGTTTAATGAACATTTGCATGACTTTGTTTAGAATATATTGGGAAGGAATTCACACACACAATACAAGTCTTTAATGTGTCCCCATTACAGTGTAATTATACATTTAAGCACTGAGTAGTAGAGTTAGGAATAAGGGTTGGTTTAGGCCGGGTTAGTTGCATGTAATTATGTATAATTTATAGTTATATTACTATAGATAGTAAATAAATACATGTAACATGTGTAACAAGGACTATTTATAGAGTATTTTTAAAGTGTGTTTCTACAGGCCAAATATAAATTATTTATAATAATATTTAATATCAAAATTCTATTTAAAAATCACCCCTTTTTCCCACATTGCTCTACCTAATTTCCACTGAACGTATGTATTTAGTTTTTGGCACAATTTTAGTTCGGTTACTTTTTTTGCGCTAAATAAACATTTATTTACATTATGAGCTCTACATTTGTTAAATTATTGTACTGTATAATTACGTTTTATCATTATTCTGTGATCTTTTTGTGTTTTTTTTTAGTCACAGCACCTAACAGCTCATCTTATACAGTGCATTCATACTGTACAGTTTTACCTAAAATCTACACATTGAGGGAAAAAGTCCATCTACATGTTTACCCGGTACAGGTTTTTAAACTAATCTAACTTTTTAAATTTTCAGTTATTTAAAGAATTATAATAAAGAAAGTCTATTCTTAAAATTGTATTTCAATTGTTCAATATTTAAACGAGGCAACTGCCTTTTTTAATATTTGTAGCAGTCAGAGTGTTTATGATGATTATACTTTTTGCGTTCTATTAATATATACCAGCTCTAATCATGTTTAGTGTATGAACTGGTAACTTCGTTGATGACACAATGATTACTTTTTAAAAAAGAAATTAAAAAAGACAGTGATTGTCACAAATTGGGAAATTTAGAGGGATGGAACATCCCACTTCATAGCATATAAATTTAGCCGACCTACTAATATTTAACTCCGTGATTTTCCCCTGTCTTCCACCCCCAATGATGTGGTCTTCAAATTCCCCTCATGAACAGCTATATAATGTAGAATTTGAGGATGCTCTCCATCATCACAATCCTCAACATTGCTGCTACTGTCCACACAACTAACCTATCAAATACTTTTGAACACTTTTTATTTAATTTTTCACCGATAAGCGTCTTGATTCCCTCCCATGATGAGCAAACTCGTCCTGACGTCATCGACGCTGCTGCTGCTGCTGTGTTACTGGGTCACTTTGAGTCAAAGCAGTAAGTAAAACTGATTTCTATCACACATTCTCTTTGATTTCAAGTGTTTTTTCAGTGCTTTAAATTCACAAGGCTGTTCTTGAAATGTATAGCCACATGTATTTTTATGTATTTTACACATAGGGCGAACACGTTTACCATAACTGAGACACTGCCATGCTTGATAATCAGGGCTTTTACAATTGATTTATGATTAATTCATTTACATAACTCAATGGTGAATTGAATAGGCCTACTTTTACACTACCAGAAAAGTGGATTAATGTGGAATAATGAATCTTTGAATAAACCTGTGGGAGAGGTTAGTTGGTTACGTATTACAACATGAACTTAGAGTGTGTCATGTGTTAAGGTCCGGTAAGGTGCTGTACCAAGTATTCATCGCAGCCTTTACCTGTTCACCGGCTGAAAGAGTTCACTCGGCAGGGCGGCACCATGACCTGCAACATAGAGGCTGTCATGTGAGTAACAACACTGGTTCTGTCTTCAAATTACATGTCTCTGATATTAATGTTCTTACATGTGAAAGAACAATCTGTGGTATTAATCTAGAACATCCTCTTTCCTGCAGATTTACTACGGTGAAGGACAGACTGATCTGTGCTAACCCTGATGATCTATGGGTTCAGAAAGCCATATCACATATCCAGTGAGTTCAGCATTACACACTTAAATTTATGTTTCTTAAAAACAGCAATCTATTGAATGGTAGTGAGCACAAAATGTAACCTTAGCTGTGAATATGACTAAACTGGCAAGTTCAAGGTTTTGTAATGTGCAAATGTAATTCTTTTTTTGATGTGTTTGTCTCCTTATGCTGAATATACTGGTAAATGAGCTGAAGTTAAAACTTGAGAAGCCTCTCTTAACGGTTTTATTTCGTTTCTCGCAGGGAGAAAAAAAGGAAGTCAGCATAACGTGGACACCATCAAATCGGTCTAAAGTTGCCTTAAATTGAACAAACCAACAGTAACATTAAACACATTGATTATAATTCATTTTTAGAATTAATTAATAAATAAGTTGTTTTGACAGCAACAATTAGTCTTTTTGTTTTGTCTGCTAATGTTTCAACTGCAACATTTCTAATAAGGGTGACTTAGTTTGAAGTATTTTCACAATATGCTCACAAGGTTGCTCTGGGATTTCAACACTCTAAATAAATCTTTACAGCAGTACACCTGGGCAAGATAGAAATGTGTTTAACCTTTTTGACAAAAGTAAAAAAACAAACAAAACAAAAAAACGTTTAAGTGGAGTTAGACGTGAATGTTTGGGAGGACACAAAGTAGACAATAGGTGGCAGCATGTGTCCACTTGCCAGCAGCCCAAAATTAATCATTGAAAATCTGTTTAGTGCTTGCAAAAGCATCAATGTCCAGCTTAGAAGTAATTACTTTGTACTTTTTAACCAACCGTTCCCAGAATGTCAGACTAGGAAAGTACACTTCTTCAGGTCTTACCCTGCATGGTGTTCCACAGGGATGTGTGTTGAGTGCACGCTTCACTCATGAGGTCTACCTGCCCATGTAACAAACACCATTGTAAAATTTGTAGATGGTATTGGCTTTATCGTGACGAACCACAAAATCTGACAGCCTGGTGCTCCAACCAACAATCTCATTCTTAATACCAAGAAGAAAAAAGAGATAGTAGTGGATTTTAGGAAGGCAAAGAAAATATGTCTGAGTCCTGTGCTCATAAATGGAGTGGCTGTAGAGAGAGTTCCCTGTTTATAATTGATTGGGATTGAACATTACAGAGGATTTTTCCTGGACTACACACACCTCAACTGTAATTGGAAAAGTACAACAACGTCTTTATTTTCTGAGAAGATTAAAGAAAGTAAGATTAACATGCAGTGGAGAGTGACATATTGCATCACATCCTTGTATGGTAGTTGTACAAGAGAGGAACAGAGTGCTGTGCAACTAGTTACCAAATTAACACAAAATATCATTGGCACACAGTTACCATCAGTTGAGTGCATTTATTTGTTTATATGTCAGAGCAAAATCTCCAAATTGATTTTAAGCAGAGCAGAACCTCCACTGTTGCTTTTAGTAGGGATGCACTGATATGAAAATTTGGCCGATACCGATAATTCTTTATATTTGAAAGCTGATAACGATATATTGGCCAATAAATCTAAATTTCAGGAAAAATACGTTTTTATATACATTTTGAGACCCTGATTGCAAAAACACAAGTCTCACTATTAAAAGCCATGTCCCAAGCACACAATTATAATGTTCTCTATAACAGACTTGCGCTGCACATGTTGCACTAAACTCTATTTTCCTTTTTTGAAGTGATTTCAATCATATTTCAAGCAATTCAAAACCATCAAGGCGAACAGTGCGCATCTGAAGTGTCTCAGCTAAAGGCTTTAAACTATATGCCAAATTTTCTTATCTGTCCGATAATGATAACATTAAAAATTATCATATATCAGCCGATACCGATATGGTTGCAGAAATATCTTGCATCCCTACCTTTTACTGTACTAATTGTTTTATCTTATGTATCTTTTTTATACGAACAAATTGTTGTTGTTTTGCACAGCAGTATAATGACAAAAAAGTCTTTAACTTCAGCAGCAATTAATCCAATGCATCCTTCTTTTACATTAAGGGGGGAGAGTTTTGCAATTATGTTGTCATGAGCTTACAACAGAATTGCCTCACATAGCAACCATATTATTTATTCAGGCCACAGTGGGCACAGGGCCGGTGTGGTGCCGAAAAATGACTGCCTGCCAGATTATGCCTGATTCCCCAGCATGGTTATGTTAAGGATTAGGTGTGGGGTTAGCCAATCAAGTAGAGGCTTCAACAAGGGGGTTACTTTAGAGTGCAAACTGGGTGCTTAATGTAAATGTGTTCCTATTCAAAAAATGAGAGGCTTTTATGGTCGCCCATCAATGCAAATGTCTCTGTGTATAGAAGGATCATAAACATGCTGATACAGACGCACCAGTTCGGCCAGATTCGGCTCGAAGTCGTTCATCTTCGGATGCGGCGCCGCGCGCGACGAAAAGTGCCGTGCACACCGCCAGGCGAAATGGGGTCTTGCGCACCCAACGCGCACGACCGCCCACACCGCAATGACGTCATTTTTGCCGCGCGCACTTCGCGCTCTTGTGGACGCGTCGAGTATAAACAAGGCTTAACGCGCCCTGTCAAGCGCAGCAGTTATTCTATTCGACATCACTCATCGATCAAAAAAGGCTTTGGAGGGACAAAAATTTGCTTTGGCGGCCGCGAAAAAGCGGACGATCTGACGGTTTTAGAGGATTAAATACAACCCGAAACTAAAAAACAGACCCGGCCTCTATTTGAGACCGGCCTTTATTTACCCAAACCTGCAGCCACACCAGGCGCGTAAAAGAGACAGGCGTCTATTTGGGACTCGGCTATTATTTGAAGTTTTACGGTACTTTAAAGCTTTTCATAACCTGATTCATTAACCACTCTTCTAGGGGTCAGTTTGCACTGATGCTTTATCAGCACTTTTGTCTATCATGAAACGGATCTGTAGCCTACTCCAGGCGCAATGTCCAATTTGGATTTGTACTGATAAATATCATAGTTCTCATTATCATCCTCAATCTTTTCAAATTTCACAACATAGTGAAATGTGTAATAGTCATCATTCTTATTTTTTGAACTAGTGTAAAACCCGACCCATGAGTAGTAGAAAGTTTATTTCCAGTCTGTGAAGGTCTTCTTGATGTAAAACCGAGCACAAGCTTTACCATCTTTAGTGAAGAGCTGCAGACCAGCCTTGTCAAGCTCTGGCCCATAAAAAAATTCTGGACCATTTGATGAGTGTTCAGGCTGAAGACCAGGATTCTGTTGACCACAATCTGATGGTAATATTGTCACTTCTTCAACACCCTCCCAGGGTGGAGTTTGTGCTAAAACCTTGTTATATTTTTTATCCAGCAGAAAACGGATTTGAACCCCAGGAGCAATAGCCAAACTGGAATCATACTGGTAAATGTCATAATTCTGTGTGATATAGTTTTCGGTCTTTGCAAACCAATCGGCATACTGTGTAATAGTCATCATTTTTATCTTGTGAGCTTTTGTAGAACCCCACCCATGAGTAGAAAAGAACATCCATCCATTTACTGAAGTTTTTTTTGATGTAGAGTCGAGCACAGGCTTTGCCGTCGGCAGCATAAAGCTGCAGACTAGCATCAAATCCCTTTATTATAGCAGGGATCACTCAGGGCTTAAAGTATTCCGGCACCGTGCCGGATCTCCGGCGTGCGGCCGTGAGGGAAAAAAAAAATTGTGAACTTGCTTGCGGTTTAATATTTTCGAGTCACTTGATTTCACCTACCAATCATATGAGAGGATCGCAGCTCTAACTAACGTTACAAGCCTATCAGAAGCAGAGCAGGGCGGGTCCACAGTGTGATTGAGATCCATACGTCAGATTAGCGTCGTCGGTGAAAGCATGGAGCGCAAGTTCATAAAGCCCGGGGATGATGTCTTACCCACGGGTGTAATTTCCCATTGCGGACACTTTCAACTTCGTTTGTTATGATTTTTAACCGCACGCCGTCATTGCCACGGAGGAGCAGGACCGAGCCTGTGTAAAATAGCTCACTGAAAGTTCTAATGAGCAGGTAACGTTATAGCGGTTGCGACCATAGACTATAAAAAAATAAATTGCGACACCGTTAGTGATGAAACGCCAGAAACAATAACAGGTGACTAATGTCATCATGGATGAAAAGAAAGAAAGGAGATGTGAGTTGGTTGATTCGGGAAATTAGCTCAGGTCAGGATAATGGGTAAATTCAGACTGTTAGCTAAATATTAAATGTAGAACATTCTGTGTAGCTTACTAAAAAAAAAATTATTTAACGCAACATCCATCCGTTCTTTCTGTCATCCTTTAGCTAGGGTTATGATCACACTCTTATTCACGCAAATGCTTTAAACCATTCCTGCGCTACAAGACAAAAGAGATCGCGCTGTCAGTGAATCATCTGGGGCTTTAGATACTTCTGTCTCACTGAATGCTGGTCTCCAACCACGACTGCGACTGTACCCATCACTTTTCGATTTTCATTTTACTAATCCATACATTTGGTATGGATCAGAGTTTGATGGAGCTAATGGAGTGATCAGGGGTTAAAGTGAAAAAAATTCCTGAGCCTGAACTTTTTTTTTTTGGGGGGGGGGGGGGGGGGGGGGGGGGGGGTGATAAATGGTGCCATTGATTATCTTCAATGGCACCATTTATTTTCAAGTATTACAGCTGTATCTTAATGGCATCTTTTTATGAAAGAAAGCCAGTATCACTAATATTATAGCTACTGATGTCTCAATGAAAATGATTTTCACCCAAATTTTAAACGTTAGGCTTCAAAAAATATAAAAACTTTTAATTTAAGTGAACCCTGGTCACTTCTCTGACGAGAACGCTGCTCTCCTCGGCTGTGAACCGCTCCTGGCGCGCGCCTGGCAAATCCGCCGTTTTTTTTTTAATCGCTCTCATTGCCACAATTGTGTTTCAAACGTGGAGAGTAGGCTATTGTGTGACTGTTCATTTTTCCCGTGTCTCAAAATGTTTTAAATGTTTCATGAAGTACAATAAAATGCGAAATATAACTTTAATCACTCTCATTGCCACAATGTGTTTTGAAAAAAGGAAAGAAAAGAAAAACTAAAAATCTTTTTGTTTTGGTTGAAGATAATATTTTAACAGTGCAAAAGTGGTCCACATTTCATTTATCCTAATTGTGTCCGAACGACAATGATTGCTACATGAATGAATGAATGAATGCTACAATGATTTTTTTTTTTTGCCCCCCCTGGCTCGAATGTCAAACTCCGCCTATGATATTTATACTATTAATAAATGAGCAAAACTTGGCCACTCAATATTTAATATTCAATTATTTTAATTTTCACAATTAAAGTTTTCATTTTACTAAATTGAACAAGCACAACATTCAGCATTCAATCAAATATTCTTAAAGATTTATATCTCCTTATTTCGACATAATATGTGTGCGTGCATAAAGCAAGATGCTTGTAAATCCGGTGACAGGTGATTTTTATTAATAAAATATTTTTTTCTGTGTCAGCTGCAAGATGAGGTTGACGATCACCATCTCCGTGAACGCGCCTATTCACATAGGCCTATTGGATTTCATAACCAGGGAGTAACCTAGGCTATTTCTTTTCGTTTTGAATTGTTTCGTTTAAAGACACTTCAAGCTTTATATATTTCTCATCTGTGAGGCATATGCTGAGTTTTGGTTAATTTATGATGAGATGCGCTCCAGTTCACGTGCAATGCAAGTGATCGCGCAGGCGCCTCCATGTCATTATTATATTGTCTGCTATATTTGCTATCCAGGCAATTGGTTGATGAAAAATGTATTAAAATTAAGATACAATTTATACAAAACGAAATTCACTTTAAAGAAAGGCTCTCAAAACAAAACGTACATTGCCTCTTACATTGAGTGGGTCAAAATCATTTCTGACCCACTCAATGTCTCCCGATATATACATCCTATCTTACTCATGCTGTTAACTTTTCATAATCAACAAAAATGGAAAAATATTCCATAAGATAAAATATATATAAATAATATTGTAACAAATGTAAAACTAAATGCGCTTATTTAATGGCTACAACACGTATAGGCCTATTTGTACGAATTCCTGCACATTAATTTAATTCTGAATTTTGCACTCGTAAGTTGAAAGGCATTTTTTTGTGTATAGTAACACATATCTGCAACATTTATCAAGTTCACTGATATTGTGCATGCATTTATTAATCATTATGATACTAAAATCATAATAAAGTGCTGTACTATGTGCAAAAAAAAATCAGATCATAAGCCAAGAATATTGACGCAACGCGTTTAATTAGCCTACACATAAAGCATTTTCCTCCCAGGAAAACCATTATAAGAACGCTTGGTTTAATGCAGATTAGAATGTCCCAGCAGTTGTTATGTCGAAATAACGAGATACGATGTCGAAATAACAGATAGGCCTATTATGCCGAAATAATATTATGTTGAGTGGCTCTGTATCGTCGCGTCGGGTATGGTGGCATGATGGGGTTGTTGTTTTTTAATTAAAAGTGTGTGTATTGTTATTATTATTATTTTTGAGGGTGGGAGAGGTAGGCCCCCCCAGTGACACATCGAAGCCCCCTCGTTCCGTATGTCCTGGCGCCGACCCTGGAAGTGACATTGGGGATGGAGAAACCCACCCAAATTAACTTCTGTTAAACAGGCGTATGATAATTTGGGTAAATGTGTAAGCTACATGCTTTTATAATAAATTGTCTTTCTATCTATCTATCTATCTATCTATCTATCTATCTATCTATCTATCTATCTATCTATCTATCTATCTATCGTAATAATGTATTGTGGTGGCAATTTTAATGATATTCATTGATCTTTAGTTAAATATAGATGATTCAAAGAATGTCACATGTGTGTCTCTCACTTGTAGTGAGAGAGGATTCTGTTTATGTACCTGGGGAGGCAGAAGAGGGAGACACTCCAGAGAACAGACGAACAAGGACCTCTGACCTAGATGTCAGAAGGCCACTGAGTGCAGGGGAGCTTAGTGGGCCAACTAGTGACGTCTATGGAAAACTACTGGGAGGAAGGCTCTGGGGGGAAGAAGGCCTTGAAACTAAGATAAAAGCTAGTTCAGTCTGTCTGGGGGTGTGTCACTCTTCTGCACAGGGTAACAACTGTGTATTAGACTGCTCCTATTCTTGCAAGAATAAATACTTCTATTTTATATAATTTGACTCTGAGTGTCTCTTACGCAGTGATGTTTGTTTGAGATGAATTTTTGCCACAACAGTTTGATTTGCAAAAATGAAAACTGCTGCTTAGATGAGAGAATCAACGTGTATGCGCGTTGTGCACCCGCTGGCTACATTGATTATGGCCAAGCATGCGCCCTTAAAATAGCATAATGAACAACGCGCAACGCGCTACTGACTTTAGACTAGGTTTTTTTCTGGTCAGTGGCGCAATTGTTTTATAGAACAGCAAAATAGCATGAGGGAAAGTTTGCGCCGGAACACGCCTACTCTTTGCGCTGAACCGCCCCGGGGAGCGCAAGTGTATTTCTTAGTTAACCGACGTGCGTCTGTGGAGGGAAAAACCCGCTTTGCGCGGGTGAAAAATAGGAATGATACATGCGTCAGTGTACAAAGTCATTTGCGCCGAGTGCAAGATAGGGCCCTCTGAGTATCCTTTGTGGCCTGTTTTGTTCCATAGAGACAATGAGCCTGTCCATGTTTCTTTGTGGCACATTGGTGTTTCTGTAATATCTCCCCACATAGGCCGGCAATGCTTTGGCTCCAGGAGATTTTAAATTGCCAACCGTATAGTAATTCTGCCAACTCAATGAGGGTAGAATGCCCTCTTTATTTAAATACCGATGGAATCCAAAGTCGCCTCTATGAGGATAAAAATTTGATTCAAGGATGAGAATGTTGTTCTGATCAACATTCAGCACTTTTTGAGCAAACCAGAACAATAATTGGAGTCCATGACGTGGAGCAGACTTGCCATAGTCAATGTTTTTCAAGTCATCGATATTGCTAAGTTTTTTCACAGAAGAGACGCTCACCAAGAAGAGGCAGAAGAGCAGGAAGCAGAGTCTCATGGCACCCATGGCAAAATCTTAATCAAAAACAAAACATTGTAAATCAAATATATAAGCTGTAAATACAACTGTGGCATAAGCTGGCAATTTATGATGGCAAAATGTTATATTTTTATATCGAATTTAAGATTTTAAAATTAACGTTTTAAAAAAACTGAACAGGAAGATTTTCTGCTATTTTTATGCTTACTAAACAATATTAATATAGAACTTCATTACAGAATTACATTTTTATGAAGGTTCTTAAAGGTGTAGCATTTCTGTGAAGCACCAGTTGGGAGAATCGTCAAAAAATAGAGCAATGCTTTGACAGTGCCACAGAGCCGCTGTGTACACTTTTTGGGGAAATCTGCTTACAGTTATATCCACATTAAGATGGGAAAGGAGAAAATATTTTATCGTCAAAGAAAATTACACACCTAACATCTAACTTTGTTAATTTTAAATGTTAAGAGCACATGATCCTGATCCTATCGTTGCAATATAAAATCTAATAACTTAAATGTAAATATTAAATGTAATATTTTGTATAAAATATCAAATTAAGATTTCAGTCCATTCTGTAAATGTAATTTATATTATATTTAATAATATGAATCTATTTAAACTCTTTGAAGACATCTAAACAGGCTTAAATTTAAACTCATCCTACCTCAGATTGAAGGTCCTCAGTGGAAGAGCCTCTGGATCTTATACATCTCGGGTGTTTATTTATACAGAGGAGGCAGTACTTTACAGACAGCACGGGGTGTGTGTCCCTCAGTAGTACTTATTGTCAGTCACCATAGGCATCGATTTATATTTCTGCCAGTGAGTGCCCCATACTCTCACTGTTTAATGTTTAATGAACACTTGCATGACTTTCTTTAAAATAGAAAAGAAAAAAAAAAACATTATTGGTGAGCATTTTGAGACAAAGCACTGACATATGTTAAGATTTTCCAGTGCAAGTTGGTTTCAGTTAAAACAGCTCAAACTTAATTGCATTTTAGTCTGGGAGGCTTAAGCCTTGTCTGTAAAACCGGAGGGGAAAGCCTCTATTTATAAGAGTTTGATAAGACTTTTTTGTCTCTTGAAGGAAAAACACAAGAAAGTCACCATAATGTGGACACCATCACATCTGTCTAAAACTGAACAAACAAACAGTAACTGAAACCCTCAAAAATGTATTGATTAGAATTTATTATTTATAATAAATTAATTAATTAATGGTTTTGACAGTCATTTGTTTAGTTTTGTTTAGTTTAGGTCTGCCACCTTTCTATTTTCACAATACGTGCTCGCAAGGTTGCTCTGAAATTACAACACACTAAACCGAATCTTTATATCAGTACACCTGCATGGTCCTGTTCACTGTGAAGCAACAAAATAAATAGCTATTTCACTATTATCATTTGTAGAGTTGTTACTGACTTTTTTTTTTTTTTTACTAAATGATGTTTTATTAACAAAGCTCGGGAGGAGCACGTTCAGTTAATTAACACGAGTGGAGTGCACACAGCAATCAATGATAAGAGGTATTCGAGGGCTTGGAGCCAGAGGGGCGTAAGTGGCTTTTGACCAACTTTACAGGAGAGACAAAACAAAATTTTGACCACACTTCAATCACCTGTATCATTAACCTTAAACCACAAACATTGCAACCACAGGCATACTTACATGAATGAGTATTTAAGTAAAAAATGTATGGCATATTAACACAATGAACATGTTCTAAAACATTTTAAAATAAAAAAATATGTCAAAAACGTCAGATACGCCTTTTTGGCACCAAACATTTCCAAGTCTTCTATGGACATATTGGGCGTATCTGCTAAACAATGCAGAAAATAATTGATCAAAAGGGGAATTGATTGAATAATTAACACTTGAATCACACTTGAACAAGTAATTATTTTTCATTTAACTCATTCATTATTATTTTTTTATATATTTTTTTTCACCTTTCCATTCTGGGCATCTGCTGAACACTACAGACTGTAATTAAAGTCACTGAACTTGCTAAACACACTTCTGATTGGCAATTCATGAGTTGTTCAATTGATTTCATTACAATTCTTTTTTTTTCAATACTCTATTCAATTGACAGTTCTCTCGTGTTCTTTTTGCTTTTTAGTTCTTTTCCCTCACCTTCCTTCCTGGAACATGAATGCCATGTGAATTAATGTAGCCTTGGCCAGAATTTCTTAACCTTTTACGTTGGTTTCTTTTCCAATTTTCAACATCTCTCTGTCTTTTTCTTCCTTTTTGTGGTGTGTTGGCATCCTCTTCCTCCCTCCTAAACAGGCTCAATGTCTACTGTCTCAGTCCCTCGATCTTCTTCTGTCTCCATGTGTCCCTCATCAATTGCATGATCTGTGTCCCTGCCTGTCTCTCTTTCCCCATCTTCTGCTGTCTACATGTGTCCCTCATCTCTCTCCCTCATCTCATGCTGTGTCCCTAAATTATATAATTAAAATGTATTAATATCCTACATGAATGCCCTGATACTAATAATTCGGGGTAAGGATTAGATAAGGTAATGTTCTAACTGATTTTCTATGCAAGTCAGAACTCACTTCCTCCATCTGTCTCCATGTGTCCCTCAAGTTGATCTCTCTTCCTCACCTCATGTGGCTGTGTCCTTTAATGATTAACACATTAATATTTATTAATATAATATCCTACATGAGTGCCCTGAATCTATTAGTTCAAGGCTAGGGTAAAGTAGATTATGAGAAAGTTCAAAAGAATATTCTCTGTCAGAACACAGGCACAGTTAGCCAGATCAGACCAAACCAATGGGATTAACGTTAGCCATGCTAGGCTAGGCTAACAAGGTAAGGCTCTCAAGGCATGATTATGTCTTACTGTCATCACTCTTGTGAGAAAATGCATTCAAACAACTCTGACTCATCTTCAACTTCTTCAATATACACTCACCTAAAGGATTATTAGGAACACCATCCTAATACTGTATTTGACCCCCTTTCGCCTTCAGAACTGCCTTAATTCTACGTGGCATTGATTCAACATGGTGCTGAAAGCATTCTTTAGAAATGTTGGCCCATATTGATAGGATAGCATCTTGCAGTTGATGGAGATTTGTGGGATGCACATCCAGGGCACGAAGCTCCCGTTCCACCACATCCCAAAGATGCTCTATTGGAGATCTGGTGACTGTGGGGGCCATTTTAGTACAGTGAACTCATTGTCATGTTCAAGAAACTAATTTGAAATGATTCGAGCTTTGTGACATGGTGCATTATCCTGCTGGAAGTAGCCATCAGAGGATGGGTACATGGTGGCCATAAAGGGATGGACATGGTCAGAAACAATGCTCAGGTAGGCCGTGACATTTAAACGATGCCCAATTGGCACTAAGGGGCCTAAAGTGTGCCAAGAAAACATCCCCCACACCATTACACCACCACCACCAGCCTGCACAGTGGTAACAAGGCATGATGGATCCATGTTCTCATTCTGTTTACGCCAAATTCTGACTCTACAATCTGAATGTCTCAACAGAAATCGAGACTCATCAGACCAGGCAACATTTTTCCAGTCTTCAACTGTCCAATTTTGGTGAGCTCTTGCAAATTGTAGCCTCTTTTTCCTATTTGTAGTGGAGATGAGTGGTACCCGGTGGGGTCTTCTGCTAGCCCATCCGCCTCAAGGTTGTGCGTGTTGTGGCTTCACAAATGCTTTGCTGCATACCTCGGTTGTAACAAGTGGTTATTTCAGTCAAAGTTGCTCTTCTATCAGCTTGAATCAGTCGGCCCATTCTCCTCTGACCTCTAGCATCAACAAGGCATTTTCGCCCACAGGACTGCCGCATACTGGATGCTTTTTCCCTTTTCACACCATTCTTTGTAAACCCTAGAAATGGTTGTGCGTGAAAATCCCAGTTACTGAGCAGATTGTGAAATACTCAGACCGGCCCGTCTGGCACCAACAACCATGCCACGCTCAAAATTGCTTAAATCACCTTTCTTTCCCATTCTGACATTCAGTTTGGAGTTCAGGAGATTGTCTTGACCAGGACCACACCCCTAAATGCATTGAAGCAACTGCCATGTAATTGGTTGATTAGATAATTGCATTAATGAGAAATTGAACAGGTGTTCCTAATAATCCTTTAGGTGAGTGTAGGATTCATCAGTTTGTTTCATAATATTCATCAAACTCGTTTCTGCCTCAGACAGTTCCATGTCTGCAGTTGTGTCAGCCATTTTGAATGCAGTTTTAGGGCACCAACTACACTTACGCCCTTCTGGCTCTGAACAAAAATATGGGTCCTACATGTATTTTTCAGAGCCAGAAGGGCGTAAGTGGACTTACGCCCTTCTGGCTCCAAACATTACTCACACTTTTGTGTTAGGTCTGTATTGTTTTGTTGCTTTATTCAATACAGTTTGATCTCAGATAGGTCTTTTTGGCACAACTAGATAGAGCTCATCAAGACCTTTAATTTGATATATAGAACTCATTTTCGCCCAAAATGCCACTTACGCCCCTCTGGTTCCAAGCCCTCGAATAGAGATTCAGAAATCTCACCTCACTCCATTGATAGTTTAGCAGCATCCCTCCACCGCCCCTTCTCCACACTTCTAGTCCTAAACACTTACATAGGGGGAGTACTCTGGGTTTGGGCCAAACTCCGAGCTTCGGAGCCCTCCCCCCGGACAGCACGCCAAATACGCATTAAACCTTACCCACTCTAATTGTATGTAAGTGTGAACTCGTGAAAGTATGGCAACTAATAGCCAGGATGGATCAGCCAGATGTAGTAGAGCTCAGGTGGAAGACCAACATTCAGATTGTCATAATTTGATTGTGACCTGCTTGGGTTTTCGGTATATGCATTATCATTGTTTTTATCCAGCATGAAACAAAACTACAGGTTCAATGCCTGACTGTTTATTTATATGTGAAATACTGATCATCTTGTGAACTTCTGTAAAATCTGAGTTATAGGAAACGGATACTGAGCACGCTTTATCGACTTGTGTGACTAGTGACTTGTTCTAGATTTCACTGTTGACATTAGTGGCCTCTGAAAGCTTGTATAAATCAGGATTCAGATAAACTGAAGACAAAGTACACCCCCAGAGGAATTCCTTAACCCAAACTTTGGACATTCATGAGCACTGCTGAAGTCATTGTTTTTTGCAAACATCCATGAGGACTATATAGTCATCATATTTTAGTACATTACCGGCAATGTTTCCATGTGGTTTCCTCAAAGCCACTCTTATTTTATTTCCGCTATTTTATTACATTATTATTTTTCACTGCCGATTGTGAAAGTTAATCTGCGTGAAAAGTTTTTAACAGTAATCTGTCATTTCCTTTAATGTCAAAAAAGGCACATGGGACGGCAACTCAGTGGCTCAAGACAGATTACAGGTCTTTAGCTTTTTCTCTGTCCTTCCCCCAGATGTTACAGCTGTAATAGGTGAGGCTGAGCACGACCTGCAGGGTGATAGGTCCAAACTGGAGAGCTGTGGTCATCATTTTTGTAAAAATATCCAACATCCTTATTTTTATGAAAGGGGAACACAAGTTCCTCTTTCACGGAGCACGTAAAAATCCTCTACACTGAATGACATGCACACTTCACCTGGATAAAGGCCTGATATGCAGTGTTGCCATGGACAACGGTAAATACTAGGTAGCAGGCTCGTTTGAGATGCCAAACACCTCTTCTTGAATGTAGACAAGGATAGCATGCTGATGCTATACATACTTGCAGTCAAGGGGACGAGTGAAAAAACTGTCAAGTCGGACAACTCTCCCTTCTCGTAGTCCAGAGATCTATGGAATAAAAAAACATGTTCTTTGTTGCCAAAAAAAGCATAGGCTACTGTATGTTTTTAAGTACTGCTGCTTTTACATGAAGAACGATTTAAAGTAATCATATTTGTCTATAATTAAATTCCACAAAAACAATGGGGAGGTGGGATGCTGGAGAAATGTCATCAGAGAGAGGCTATATTCCCTTGAAACATGATTGACGGAATTAGATGAACGAACTCCTCCAGAACTTACATTATGAACTTTATAAAGAATGTGTAATATAATATGATTAAAATCACATCACATTGTCAGAGTGAAGAGAGAAAAGGGAAAAGAGAAATGAAAAGAGAAAAGATCAATTTTAACAAGAATAAAACGTTATGGTTGTTTTTTTTATTTCAATCAGTGCTTTATTTAATGACATAACTCACACAACAAAATCATGATTGCTCTAGCCTCTCGTAGCCAGACCTTCAGACTGACGGCAGAAGCTCTGGACTCCATACTGTATTGCATGTGAAAAGACGGATACAGCTTGAGCAGACTCACAAATGTGCTTTAACAACTCTGCCTCCTCTCAACATGGACGGCGTGTTCCCGGGGGTGGGCTTTATGTAAATTTCAAGGTTAGTGATGTCACCAACCCGTGAGGAATGTCGTGTAGTCCTTGTTGTAGTCCTTAAAAAAACAGTTTCTTTAAAAGCAATTATCTTCCTTTGCTTTGAACTTTGAGCGTTGTAACTTTGCAGATTTTGTTTATGCTCAAACAGCAACATTACACACTAACTAAAGTTAGAAAAGTGAAATCATAATCAACCACCCCTTTAATTATATTATTATGATGATTTAATGTCAAGATGATTGTTAACATGAATTTATCACATCTCCAAGTATATTTTTAGAATAATTATTTTGGTAAGAACAAATTAAGAGAGGCTATTAGAGAGATATGTGATTAATATGTTATGTTCATTAGAACAATGTGTTAATGCTTATCAGAACATGGACAGCAGATTGTTACAAATGTTGATGTATACAGTATGTACACATCATGTATAAGTCACAGTTAAAAGGAACTTTCACTGTTGATGCTGTTCTGCTTTAAAGTTTTATGATTTGTCATAACCTGCTTCATTAGCCTAATCAATGGGTTTAACCACTCTTAGAGCTCAGTTTGCACTAATAATTTATCATAACCTTTGTCCATGAGGAAACGGATCTGCAGCCTACTCCATTGTATTTGTGCTGATGATAAATAGCAAAAAGCTTGGTAGCCTATATATACCATCCTTAATTTTTTTCAAATTGCAGGCTACAGCATATTTATATGCATTATACGCTTCATTGTTTTTTTGTGGCTCCAATAAACTGTGGCCTATTTGTTTAAAAGAGAAAACTTCGCTATTGATAATTCCTATACATTATACTACATTTTATAGGCCTACTTACTTTTATTCATCATATATTATCAGTAAGAACTGTTTTCTTTTACTGTTTTGTTTATTATCTCATATTAATAGGGTGTCAATGTGTTGTTGTTTTTATTTACCACGAAAAATAAGTCGTATAAGAATGCTAAAATAGAAAGAAATGGAAGAAATAGCTAAAGCCAAGCAAAGTGCGCTTTAACTGTAATACCTGTTCAGAGGAGCTCCACTAGGGGGCGCGCCAGCTGCAGCTCCCGCCTCCGCCCCGGATGACAGCGCTGTCCACGGCGCGCGCGTCCTTCCGGTTATGGGATGAAACGCCTTGGTGCTCAGTTCAGGTGCAGTGTTTTTGTTTCTTTGAACCTATTGAGTGTGTTTCAACTACCTCAGGGTGACGGCATGCGATTTCAAGGTTGATTTAATTTAATTGTATATGCCTTTCTTTGCCTCTATCTCGTGTCATTCAAACCTGCCAGTAGCATGACTAACGGGTTATCAACACAGCTGACATGACGGTACGTCTTGATGAATTATGATTAATACTGCTTACTCTGATGCTTGATATCTGAACAAGTTTGTCACTAAAACGGTGTTGGAAAGCCAAAATTCCCATTAAAAGCCGCCTTTAACGCCACTGTAGCTTAAACTTTAAACTGGAAAGCATTCACCAGGACAAATTAGTTTTCAGGTTACTGCCTTCTTTTGATATAACGTTACTTCTTTGACTAGCACATACAGTATATGCAGGAACAAGCAAAGGCAATGAAGCTATGATAATGATAATTAGTTTTAAAACGCAAATCGTGCTCAGATTATCACAGGTGTGCTGGTTACTTCTAGCCTTTCGTCTAACAGGAGTGAAGCTGGTCTGGTTGCCATGGAAACGGAGACTGAGAACCAATCAGTGTTTGTGGACCTTGACTTTCCAGCTGATGATTCCTCAGTCTTCTGTGATTACACCACGCCTCTCTCCAAATTGTTGGGTGATGTCACATGGCTCCGCCCACAGGTAACGTGTCACTCTTTCACACACACACACACACACACACACAGTCACTCTTTCACACCCGTGATATTATATAGCAAACAGACGCATTTCCAATGAGCACAGAATGAAGACTTTCTTTAAGAACTGATTTTCATTTGGGTTGGCGTTTATCACTATTTTAAAAACTCATTGACATCAAAATGAAAGTTTTGTGGCTTTTAGTGGGTTAGCTTTAAGACTTACAAACAATAGGTATACTTCAAGTTTATTTTATTTAGTATACTTAAGTAAAGTTCAAGTATACTTTATGTAGATAAAGTATACTTAATTATACTTTTAAGTATATCTCAATCAGAAGATTGAGTACAAGTATAGGCCAAATATACTTAAACCTTTCTGTCAGTAAGTCAAATATACTTTTAAAAAAGTACAATTTTAAGTATATTTTCTGAGAAGTACATAAAGTAGACTGAAAGTATTATTTCTTATTTTTAGTTTAAAAGAAGTAAACTAATAGCACACTTGAATAAACTTATTTTTCATCAGGGTACTGTGATATAGTACTCCTAAATATTGACAAAATTAAATTTTGCCTATACGGTATCAGATTGCTTATGCATTTAAAAAAGAAGGAAGATGAGCCCTTCGATATGTCCCAAATATTTTATTTTAATAGGAAATACTGCATATGGCAAAAATACTGCACTCGTTAAGTGAATTCACTGGGTCTATAACAATACAAACTGTCTGAAACTGGCTTTCTTTGCATATTTCCCAGGAAATCTGCAAGCAGCCTCAACTCTTCCCTGATGACCCTGTGCAGGCCCACCCAAAGCAAGGCATTCTGGGAGACTGCTGGTTGCTCTGTGCCTGCTCCATGTTACTCAAGAACCAGCATCTTCTGAACAAGGTGAACACTGTCAGGGGTCTGAGGTGTTTTCGGGGTCCTTGAGATGTTTTGGCATGCTCTGACATTTGTGCTTTTTTCAGTTGCTTATAAACATATTAATGGCACAGGTGAAATTACACTCTATATAGCACACACAGGGCTACCATAATATGTGAACAACATGTTAATACATGTTTGTATTTTTGAGAGAATATTGTTTATGCGTGGTTATTGAAAAAACTAAAAACTAAAGTTTCTAATATAAGGCCACAAATAACATACTAAATATCTGTCCACAAGACTTTTGACTAGTGGATGTTGTCGCCTAGAGTTTTTGCTTCGAATTGATCTGAAAATCATTCTGTCTAATCATTCACATAAAACAATAGATTGTTTTAAATTGTGAAAAACATTTTTTTGTTTGCAAAGGCAATATGCGGATGGGCGGAACGGCCCAACCCCCTCATGAATAATTAGGCAGTTCTCACCTGAGCAGACTGCATACTAATGAGCCTTTCATTCAGGGGTGTCACACAAGAAAGAATGCAAGGACAATATATATATATATATATAAATAAATAAATAAATATTTATACACACACACACACACACATATATATATATATACACTACCGTTCAAAAGTTTGGGGTCAGTGAGAATTTTATTTTTATTTTTTGGAGGAAAGAAATCAATACTTTTATTTATCAAGGAATAATTCATTTGATCGAAAGTGACAGTAAAGACATTTATAATGTTACAAAAGATTCTAAACCTAACCCTATTCATCAAAGAATCCTAAAAAAAAAAAAAAAAAAAAACTGTACAACTGACAGACCAACAACTGTTTCAACATTGATAATAATAATAAATGTTTCTTGAGCATCAAATCCTCATATTATACTGATTTGTGAAGGATTATTTGACACTGAAGACACTGACACTGGTGATGCTGAAAATTCAGCTTTGATCACAGGAATAAATTACACTTTACTATATATTCACACAGAAAACAGCTGATTTACACTGGAATAATATTTAATACTATAACTGATTTTTGTTGTATTTTTAATCAAATAAGCGCAGCCATGGTTAGCAGAAGATAATTCTTTTAAAAGTATTTAAAATCGTACCGACCCCAAACTTTTGAACGGTAGTGTATATATATACAAACAATCAAAATATAAATGAAAGCCAAAAGCACATTTTTAGTCACACCTTTTAGCCATCCACATCCCATTTTTAGCCATCCACCGCGGTAAAAATAAACCAGTCGCATTTCAAAGTCGTTCGCGAAACGACCGCCAGGTGGCGCAAAGGGACATTTAGCAAAACGTAAGTGGGGCTAATGTCTGTAGCCTAAAGGCCTGTTCACACCGGGACGAATTTCGCGCGCGTTATTCGCCGACGTTTAACGCCTCGTGACTAAACAAAGGGCGCCAATGTGAGTGTTCACACCAACGCGTAAAACGCCACGCGTAAAAGCGTCATTTTTTTAAAAACGCCTCGGGTTCGTTTTTTTGGTTTGACGCGCCGCGTCAAAAACTATCCGACCAATGAGATTGGCGCTTTTGCTCACGTGTCTGGAGCTTCTGAAGTTACAGTAAAACACAACTTGGGGGCGCTCAAACACAAAACGGTCTTGCCGAGCACACATACGTAACGGCGAAGAAGATATACAGCGTCTACACTCTGCCGGGAAGAAATAAGACGAGGAAGATGTAAGGCTAGATGAGTAGAGCTGCTGGTCTTGTTGGTGTCTTTATAAAGAGACACCAACGACAATAAAGAACCATATAACAAACGCGACAAACTTGCTCTCTTCTTCTGAGTGACAAGCGAGTGTCAGAAGCGTAGTTGCGCAGCGCCACTTTGTGGACCGGGGTATTTCTGTTTTACATTAAGCGCCATCTAATGTCAGGGAATGAATTTGCGTGTTCACTCGGCTCATCGTCAGCGAAAATCGCTTGGGTGTGAACACAAAAAACGCGTTGAAAAACGCTGACGAATAACGCGAGCCGATATTCGTCCCGGTGTGTACAGGCCTTAAGGATGAAATACTACAAGTTATGGTAATTTCCAAATAAGCCTACAACAAACATTTTTAGCCTACTCCGTAATTGTTGGTCATACAGATAAGATATAATCTTTTAAAACTGTAAAAGGCTAAAGTATAGGCCTACACTCACAGGCTAAATGAAAAAATCGCTCATGTGAGAAACAGACGTTTGGGTATTTCTCAGTGAGAAAATTCATAGCTGAGCGGTAGAACTTAGGGTTCATCATCAAGATGACACGGCTTCAAATCCCGCACAAACATGGTCTGCTATAAATTTTATATTTATTTAGATTTGTCTAGCTCTAAAACTCTGTTACACCATACAGTTTTTTTTTTGCTTATATTTATAAAATACAATTATCATGCATTTCCATTTTACACTAAGGAACAAAATAGTATCCAACAGAACGACTTTGCATCTGTATAATAATAGGCTACCAATCGTAATTTCAAAAGCAGTTCTGTAAAAAAATTAATTATATATAGCCTATATATATATATATATATATATATATATATATATATATATATATATATATATATATATATATATTTTTTTTTTTTTTTCAGGGCTGCCAACTCTCACGCATTGAGCGTGAGAGTAGGCTACTCACGCAATTGACCCAAATCTCACGCTCTCACGCCACACCCCCGATTTCTCACGCTGAAGTGTCAACCCGGTCGGTCAAATTCCTAAAAGATATAGTTTATCTATAGATCTACCTGTTGAGCCACTCGTGATCGACTAGTTATACCGCAAATTAGTTAAAATATCCCGTAATCTATCTAGAGCGAGCGTGCATGCGAGACAGATATTGTGCTCCAAACCATGCGCGCGCATGGCAGAGAGGTCTGTTCCCTACAACCTAGAGTTTTTTAAAAACATGGTTTTAAGTAAAGTGTGATTTGCCAGGGGGGACTAGGATTTCCTTCTGGTCTAAACATCCCTGCTTCTGCTGAATTATTTTAATCCCCCCCGTAATTTTTTGGTCATACAGATAAGAGTAGAGTAGCTTACATCGTTCAAAACTGTAAACTTGTATTCATATAGGCTAACGACAAAAACAGTATATCTGTCGTCTCTGTCTCCGGGAACTGCGGGTCACAAAAAATGAACCGAAAGCCACTTCAGCTCAGTCACGATAAGAAATCGGCTATGTCTAAAGCCTTTAAATGTCTAAATATTTAGGCTAATAAATGTTATCTGATTATGTAGGCTAATCCATATGAAAACGAGAGGTACAGAGAATCTACTCAAACATGCAATGTAAGCGCTTCCCAATGAGAAAATGACAAGACAAGGGTGAAAATCTCACTCTATGTAGGCTAAATCGCCCTGAATTAAAATGTAAAAACAGATCAAATAATGTATTTGTCGAAATGTTGCGATATTGTTTCATTTAAGTTCATAATTATTCTATAAATGTTATTTAATTTAGCAGCATTACCACGAAGCACCGTGTTTCGATATTTATTTGAATAATACAAAATAAAATAAAAACTTAATTCACAAATTGCATGCCTTGTAAGGATCCAAAGATCCCTGTAGAATTTAATATTGAGTTGAACATTTTGTTCATGACAACAAATTAACATGCGATTTTTCAGATTATATTTAGTTTTGCTTGGAAAAAGCTGGCCCAAACCAGTTTTATTTCATCAATTATTGAAATAATGAAATATTTAGTAATAAACTTTTATGACAGAAATATCACTAGGCTACATGTAACTTAAATCATTTAATTCCTTCATTATCAACACTGTCTAGAATAGCGATTTAAGTGTGAATTGCGACTTCTCTTTGTGACTTCTCAGCCTCAGACTCCGATAGCCTGTGGGGGGTTGGAGGGACAGTTGCTGGACAAAGGTGTTAATGTTCCTCTTTCATATGGAGAGTGTCGGATAGCCAGCCTGATGAGCAGGCAAAATTATTGTAAGGATAAATCTGTGTCCAAATGTAGACCCCATATCTTATTAAATTATAAATATTGTAGTTTATTTATTGTAACCTATTTAAAGTTTTTTTCACACAAAATTTCAATTGAAGTTATTGTAAGGTGAATTCAACAAGGCAAGCTGTGTCTTTGAAGCAACAATTAAAGGTTAAATAATTTTTTCGTGATTTGTATGGCTGACACGCAGCGACATATACAGTATTATCAGCTGTATGATGTGTTTTTACCCTGAAATGTTTAATTTCGAGAGAGAGACCCGGCGCGCGCAGCGAGGGAGACTAAATAAACTTGTTAAAAAGAGATCCAGCGCGAGAGAGGCAAAGAGAAACGCATGTTTTTAATTTAATTATGTTTCTTTGGACAATTTTCGTTTTGTAGGCCTACTGTTTTAATTGTTTAATTTAGCTGTAATTTCTTTGGCAATACAAATTTAAAATGTCGCAAGAATAAGATTAGCCTAGTGTTTCTTATTTTGCATCGCAAAAGAAATAAACTCTAAACCCGATGTAACCCTGTTTTAAATTAAAAAATGTAAACCTTGAAATGTTCGAACTTGGTTTCAAACTTAAGTAATTTTAGTGTTCTTTTACATTACACAATAATTTAGCAGACAAAAAAGACGAGCTTCTTCATTTTCAATTTCTGATGCAATCGGCTGACAATCTTCCTTCATCAGTTTTTGTCGTTTGTGCAGCGGCTGCGGTTCTACAGGAATGTAGCAAATTTATGTTGTAATGATAATCAAACAAAACTCTTGACTTTAAATAAGTAAACAGATATAAACAGTTACCTATTTAAGCATCAAGGTGGGAAAATATAAACGCTGTAGGACAACATCGGTTAACAACATGTATGCTACATTGAGATTCGATCTCGGGTCGATTGAAGCTCCTCGAAGCTCGTGTCGTTGCGTTGATCACTGAGCTACCGTCTGTACGCTGATAAAGTTGTAAAGCCTCATTCATGTAGCCTAAATGTTTTTATTGCAATGTTTTATGTTGAAATGTTTTCATTATTTATTCAATTACATTTCAGTATTGTGATTATGAATTATTTTAACTACGTTTCACTTGTTGAATTCTTCTGCTACCAGCTTTCAATTGCTCTGAATCAGCGCGGTGCGGCAGCAGATTACGCATTAAGGCCAATTTATACTTCTGCGTCGAGTGTACGCCGTAGTGTACGGCGTAGGCTACGCACGTAGGCGACGCCGTCATGAGCATTTATACTTCTGCGTTTAGGTCTGCGTTGCTCTGCAGTACAGCGCCGAAACGCTAGTTGGCGGCGGAGGGTTTTAATGTTCCACTGTGTTTAGATTCCTCGCGGCAAGAAGAAGAAGATTCCTCGCGGCTGTTTTGAGTTTAGGTTACTACAAGCAATGGCGACTGAAAGAGAGCAGATCATGTTGGAGTTGGAGCTTATTGAGGTGGAAAAGGTAAATTTTTAGTTTTTTTAACAGTTTCGCTGTACTTAGAATTTAAAAATGGCGGGCGGTGCAGAAGAACACGCCGGAAATGCATAGGAGGAAACGCGATGCTACCAAGCCGACCAATCACAGATCTTGCGGTCCGCGTCGTCGCGACGTGTAGTTACATTTTTGAGGAGGTGCGCGTCAGGTTACGGCGAAGGGTACGGCGTATGGTACGCGTCTGTGCGTAGGGAAAAATGAGCTGGGGAAAAAAATACTGACAACACTCTCTTTTCATACAGATTGCATAAACTGAGAATATTTGTTTTTTATATAAATTACTTCATCAAGAAACTTTGCTGCCGTACCATGTCTGCAGCAGGCCCAATGATATAACGCAGTGCCTGAAAATAGTCCCCAGCTAGGTTACTTCCTGTGTGACCATATAAGTTTGTGTTTGCGCTGCATAATATCATTGCGCCTGCTGCACTCATGGTACGGCAGCAAAGTTTCTTGATTATTACGCAGGAATGAGAGAATAGTTCCTAGCCATATCAGCCTAGAAAATCGCAACTTTACATTTCCCGTCGGTCTTAGTGCACGATGTAACTACAGAAGAGTCAAGTTTTAAATAGGAAAAATATCGAAACTCTTTAGTCATTTTTTTGAGAGAGATGCTAATGGTCTTGTCCACTTCAATGATCTATCCTAAGCTATGCTAAAAGTGGTACCGTCAGACCCGGAGATCGGCTGAATGGATTCGAAAACGGTAAAACTCAACAGTTTAACTCTGGGGGAGTTGTAAAATGAGCCTATTTCCAAAAAAAGTGGAGTATCCCTTTAAGAAAAACTACATTACACCGCGTCTACATCAAACGCGTGTGATGCGTCAAAATCGAATAGTGGTCGGCAAATTCCAGACAGTAATCTGATGCCCCGTTCTATTTCTGACGTACTTCAAGGGCTCGTGCTACTTCTGACATGAGGAACAAATGTGTTTGCACGATCGCTTTGACATGTCCAGTGTAGACACGGTGAATCAGAGAATCACGACAAGCAAATCACACCAAAAGATCCGCCCACTCCCATGAAGCACTGTGAATAATGTAATGGAGTCTTTATACAAATATTTTTGTGTGTGTGTGTGTATATATATATATATATATATATATATATATATATATGGATATTGTGCATTAAACATAACTATATTGCTTTTTTATATTATCAACATCTTTAAATCGATAGTTTTATATTTATCCATCATTTATGCAATTATGTAATTTTCTTCACACATTTTCCAATTCTAAAACATTATGACAACACTGCTGAGGGTTGTTTCTTTCACAATTTCATCCACAAATTTCAACTGAATGTGCTCTAGGTGTATTTTAATGTGTGTTTGTGTTTGTTATCAGGTATTTCCACCGGAACAGCCTTTGTGGGGCGACTGTGCATATCACGGTGAGTTCCGGTTTCGATTCTGGCGGAACGGGGACTGGATAGAGGTACGGGTGGATGACCGGCTGCCCTGTATCAATGACACTCTCTGCTTCTCACGATGCCAGAGCCCTAGGGCATTCTGGGTAGCACTTTTGGAGAAAGCATATGCCAAGTATGTGCTGGTACAAAGATGTCTGAAGTATAAAATATAATTTTGATTTGATGTTTGAACTAAGACCAGATCATAATAATTGAAGTGTTGGCAACTGTTGTTCATACTAGGCTACATGGTTCATATGAGCGTTTGTGGGCAGGCCAAGTATGTGAGGCAGTGGTGGACCTGAGCGGAACCATTGTGGTACGATGGAGTCTAAAAGGGGCGGAGTCATCACCACAGTCCAACGACACCCAGATTCAACACACCGCTAACGGGACGAGTCTATCTCAACTCTCGCTGGAGCTGAAGGAGCGATGTGCCATCAGCTGCTGTGTTCACAGTGCCTCCATGGGTGAGAGAGAAAAGTAACCACTGAATTTGAATTTAATTGAGCTGGATATTGACACTAACTTGCAACTGACAGTTATTGAACCGACCTGAAACAACATTGAACTAAATTGAGCTGAATAATGATGCTATTGCCTTCTGTAGAAATTCATTGCAACTGAAATTTAATTAATTTAATAAATGATTAATTTGTATGTATGTATGTGTGTGTATATACACTCACCGGCCACTTTATTAGGTACCCCATGCTAGTAACGGGTTGGACCCCCTTTTGCCTTCAGAACTGCCTCAATTCTTCGTGGCATAGATTCAACAAGGTGCTGGAAGCATTCCTCAGGGAGTTTGGTCCATATTGACATGATGGCATCACACAGTTGCCGCAGATTTGTCGGCTGCACATCCATGATGCGAATCTCCCGTTCCACCACATCCCAAAGATGCTCTATTGGGTTGAGATCTGGTGACTGTGGAGGCCATTTTAGTACAGTGAACTCATTGTCATGTTCAAGAAACCAATTTGAAATGATTAGAGCTTTGTGACATGGTGGAAGTAGCCATCAGAGGATGGGTACATGGTGGCCATAAAGGGATGGACATGGTCAGAAACAATGCTCAGGTAGGCCGTGCCATTTAAACGATGCCCAATTGGCACTAAGGGGCCTAAAGTGTGCCAGGAAAACATCCCCCACACCATTACACCACCACCACCAGCCTGCACAGTGGTAACAAGGCATGATGGTTCCATGTTCTCATTCTGTTTACGCCAAATTCTGACTCTAACATCTGAATGTCTCAACAGAAATCGAGACTCATCAGACCAGGCAACATTTTTCCAGTCTTCAACTGTTCAATTTTGGGGAGCTCTTGCAAATTGTAGCCTCTTTTTCCTATTTGTAGTGGAGATGAGTGGTACCCGGTGGAGTCTTCTGCTGTTGTAGCCCATCCGCCTCAAGGTTGTGCGTGTTGTGGCTTCACAAATGCTTTGCTGCATACCTCGGTTGTAACGAGTGGTTATTTCAGTCACTGTTGCCCTTCTATCAGCTCGAACCAGTCTGGCCATTCTCCTCTGACCTCTGGCATCAACAAGGCATTTCCGCCCACAGAACTGCCGCTCACTGGATGTTTTTTCTTTTTCGGACCATTCTCTGTAAACCCTAGAGATGGTTGTGCGTGAAAATCCCAGTAGATTAGCAGTTTCTGAAATACTCAGACCAGCCCTTCTGGCACCAACAATCATGCCACGTTCAAAGTCACTCAAATCACCTTTCTTCCCCATACTGATGCTCGGTTTGAACTGCAGGAGATTGTCTTGACCATGTCTACATGCCTAAATGCACTGAGTTGCCGCCATGTGATTGGCTGCTTAGAAATTAAGTGTTAACGAGCAGTTGGACAGGTGTACCTAATAAAGTGGCCGGTGAGTGTATATATATATATTATATTGATGAATTTTGCAACATTAACACTGTAATTTTCCTGTTTATTATCGTGAAACTACTTTGATATAAATTATATTATGTGCTTTGATATGCACTATATAAATAAATGTGACTTTACGTGACAAACAACAAGTAACTGTTGTTTGACACTGCCAGACAGTGTTGTAATATTACTGTAATATGGAATTATAGTATTTAAAAATATTTTATTTTTATATTTTCAGTTTTCATTTTAATGTTAGTTTAAGTTTTAGTAATTTTGCTGTGTGTTTTTGTCATTTTTCTTAATTGTTGTTCATTTAAAAATAAAATTCTTCGATTTTAGTAATTCAAATTAAGCTTATTTTATTTCAGTTAGTTGCCAAGGCAACATTTCTATTTTTTTAAAATAGTTTATTTTAATTCAGTTAATGTTTATTTTATTAACAAAACTGTTTTTAATAGTCTTAGTTACCGATTACAACACTATTTGGGAGTGATTGTAGACTATAGCAGCAATAGTTAATAGTTAACAGATTTTACAATGTTCCTATTCATACCTTGAATTTTTTGCTGCCAATTTTACAATTGGCAGAAAATCTTTCACAAAATACCACAGGAAATATTTAGAGGAAGGTGCTTCTTCCTTATAGAAGGTTTTCACATAATTTTTTTTGATAGCATGCCTCGCTGTTTTTCAATGAGAAAAGAGGTGAGAAATATTGCAGTATTCGTTTATGCAATAACAATGAGAAAAGTGATCTGCGAGCCAGGTACATTATAAGGTGTATTAAAAGGAGGTATAATGTACATGAGCCTCATTTTGCCCAGTTCAGTCAGGTATGATGTACTGTATTAGCTCTAGTAATGGGTTTGTTCTCTCTCTCTCTCTGCAGGTGTCCCAGAGCTTGGCCAGTTCCATGCCATGAGTGTGGTGGAGTGGACAAATGTGACAACGACTACAGGCGAACAAGTGGAGCTGATCAGGATAAGAAACCCCTGGGGGAGGAGGAGCTGGGCCGGGGTGTGGAGGGAGAGGTGTGGAGGGAAAAAATGCTGAATGATCACATACTAGTCCATTTTCACATTTATTTTGTGTGTTAAATACCTTATTTTCCATATGCGTTATAAATAGATTTGTTATTAGAATTGTAAATATCTGTGTGGATTGATTTAACATACTTAACTAACATGATAATAAGATTCTTCTCAGAAATTTGCATCTATTTTACTTTTATTAGTAACTGCAGTGCTGTTTGTATCTCCGACAACTGACAGGCCGAAAGTCATTGATTTCCAATGGAGAGCAGTTCTGATCATATGTATATGTAGATTTTTAAGATCCTATTTGAACTTCGGATGCATTGAACTATTTAAACTTTTGTGATTAGACTGAATGCAACCTGACCTTATCAAAACTATGATATTATTGAAGAACAAAGCGAGAATTAACAATATTTTTCCACTAAAATGTAATTTTTTTAAACACTATTTCTTTAAAATTAGTGGTTAATGAATAATTATGTCTGAAATAATTATTTTAGAGTTGTTAAATTATATAAAGTATTTACTTAGATTGTCTCTAGAAAACCTACTAGGTTTTTCTTTCAAACATATTGGTGGTCATTTGTTTGGAACAATCATACACATATGTTGGCGATAGTGGAAAGGCTGCTTCTGTCTGACTGGTTCTGTCGGTCTCTCTCGACAGCGGATCAGGATGGGCTTCTCTGGAGGCCTCCTGCGCTCAGGCTTTACTGCGCCGCACAGCAGAGGGAGAATTCTGGATGGACGTGACAGAATTCCAGCAGGAATTTGACGAGGTCACGGTGGGCTATCCCATCAGTGTTGCTGGACACCTCCAAAGCATCTACACAGGTATTGGCTATACGTTCTTGTTGAGAGCATTTGCATCACCAGACCTTTGCTGTCTTATAAATGATATATCTAGTGATAATTTGAAGGTTTAAAAATAATAAAGGTATACATTTATTTAATATTTATATTAATGTGGTGGAACTATATTTCCTTTCATGTAGGAAGCTTTCTAACCCACAGCCACCAGACAAGAGGTCGCTGGGTTAAAGGTCACTCTGCAGGCGGTTGCCGCAACAACAGCACTTTTATCAGCAACCCTAAGTTCTGGTTGAAAGTGTGCGAGAGAGGAGAAGTGTTGCTGTCTTTGCTTCAGTACGGAATCCCTGAACCCGCAGCAGAGGGCGGCACTCATCCACACCTCCAGGCCATTGCACTACATGTGTGGAAGGTTAGAGAATCACAAAACAAACTTTTTTGAGTGCTTGAACATATTACATTATGTCATATGTGATATATAATATATTTTAGGTGGAGAAGAAACACTTTAACCTGGTGCGGACACTGAACAAGCCTCCGCTTGTGTCACACACACATGCGTATGATCGGGAAGTGGCTGTAGACACTCACCTGAATGCTGGTTTTTACCTGCTGGTGCCCAGTACCTTCCTGCAGGGAGTCGAGGGCCGCTTCCTCTTGAGAGTTCACTCTTCCTGCTCTACCTCTCTCAGGTCTCTGCTCAAAGACATACTTACTGTATTGAACTCCTTGTATAGTTCAAAAGTTTGGTGTCGGTAAGATTTTTTTATGTTTTAAAAGAAGTCTCTTATGGTCACAGAGGTTGCATTTTTTTCACCAGAAATGCTGTAAAAAGATATGAAGTATTATTGCATGTTATTAACACATGTTTTGTGTTTTCTATTTTAATTGACTATAGAATGTGATTTATTCCTGTGATGCGAAGCTGAATTACGCCAGTCTTCAGTGTCACATGATGCTTCAGAAATCATTCTAATATGCTGATTTGGTGTTTAAAGCTCCAGTCCGTAACTTTTTTAAGTTAAAAATAATCCAAAATAATTATATTAAAAAAAACTTATTCTGCCAGTGGTCAAAACTATCTGCTTGCCATAGCTAGATTCAAAACGGTTAGCTTGTAATAATGATTTTAATTCCAGTGGTACTGGTGGGTTTCCGCGGGAAATTCGAGCATGTCTTTGCGTCATGACGTCACACCCGTACACATAAAGAAGGAGTTTCGGCTAGCCGGCTATACTGCGCGTGACGAGATGTTTAGATGTATAGGCTTTTCTTGCAGCACTTTACATAATTAAACTTATGGCATCCAGAAAGATCCAAACAACAATCATCAGTGTCAACTGGAGATTCAGCAGTTATAAAACCCAAAAGACTTCGTACTTCGGATTTAAGGTGGCTAGAGAAAGAGAAAGAAACCGTCTCATGCGAACACAAGGATTTAAACATCGGCGGGGCTTTTGAAAAGTGCGTGAACTCCGTGTTTTGAAGGGGTTCAAAACAGAAGAAGAGACGGCTTTTTTCTGCTGAACAAGTAAGACATTTCAATAGTTCAATCGTGTAACAGTACGTTTTCTTAATTCACACAGTTATGGAGTTTCCTTTGTTGTGCCTTTCTCGTTTTGCTATTATGGAGAATATGAATTCTGAACTACGCAGAGAGCTGCTAACCATAAAACACATTACATTTAACATTAGTCACGCAATGCTGATGTTGTTAACATGAACAATTTGAGAACAAAGTAGGCTATAATTTGCACGGTTGCTGTAAATCGCGTTGATTAAATCTAACGAAGCTTATCATGTCGAATGCTTTTTCCCCTTTAGTTGGTCAGAACAAAAATGGATTTTACTTACTTGTTCAGAAGACATTTTCTTATGAAAATTCTTATGTTGGTCAAACTTTCAAAAAGTGAATCTGTGATTCTGTATGACAGTATCCACACAGCGCGGTGACTGACAGCAGCACTCGCCTCAAAGCACTGTGTTCATCCGCGCTGTTTCATGCCGATTTACAACCCACGTAAAGATAATAATTCCGCGAATCACTGCAGTTACAGATTTCGAACTGAGAGATGGCGACAAAGAGGAAAAGATACGGACTGCAGCTTTAAGAAACATTTCTTCTTATTATCAGTGTTGAAAACAGTTGTGCTGCATAGTGTTTAGTGGAAACAGTGGGGTTGTTTTTAGGATTCAATACAATATTCAAAAGAACAGCATTTATTTGAAACAGAAGTCTTTTGTAACAATATAAATGTCTTTACTGTCTCTTTTGATCAATTTAATGCATCCTTGCTGAATACAATTTTTAATTTCTTTTTTAAAAAAATCTTACAGACCCCAAACTTTTGAACAGTGCTGTGTAAATGTACTGTTTAATAACACCAATTATTAGTGGTCATATTCACACTGCATCTTCATATGCGATTTGATGCAATAACGCCATCTTATTGGTTTAAAATGTCTGTGTTTTTCTCTCCAGTGTGATGAAATCAGCTCCTCCTCCTCTTCAGCACTGTTCAGAGGGCGAGTGGGAAGCCATCAGCTCTCATGGCTCTTGGTCTGTTGGTTCTACTGCTGGAGGAAGTCGCAACTTCGCCACACATGGACACAACCCCCGTATACCCCTAACTGTGACCTATGACCCTGGAGGTAACAACGTAAGGGTCTCTCTTCACCAAAACAGGCCTGAAAATGCCCTTCATGCCATCGGATTTCATATTTATAAGGTCAGAAATTATTCATTTGTAATAATTCTCGAGGCATTTATTATATGACTAAACTGTTTAAAAGTTAAAGTGTTTATTGTGGTAAAAGTTTTCAGTTCTAATTATAATTGTTTTAGAAATTATATAGTAATTTAGTATTATTAAGGTGTAGGTGTCTAACATTCATTAGTTATTCCTTTTTTTTGATATGCCTTCATGACATTGTAATGTGTCCAGGTACCTGAGGGTGGTTCTGGCTCCCTGTTAACCCCTGGTTCCATGTGTCCTGTGGTTAGTTGTGTACCTCATGCCCACTCCCAGGAGCTCAGTGTGTTTTGCCATCTACACCCGGGCGAGTATGTCGTAATTCCCTCCACATACCAGCCGGAACTTAGCGCTCACTTCACGCTCACTCTTCTACGCAGGATACACCGGTAAGCGCTCTATAGTACAGAGCCTCAGCCTCTAAAGAGATTACGATTTTGGTGGAAAAATCGATGCTCTTCTTTCTTGAACACATCAAGAACGCAAAAGCCTTGAAATGTATTTTTTCTTCCCATCTCATATTTTTTCAAGCACCATGTCCCTTAAAGGTGCAGTAAGTGATTTCTGAGAAACACTGTTGATATTTTTTATGTTAAGAAATTGTTGCTGGTTGACATTGAGATATAAATCTTTGGCTCTGATTTAGTGAAGTACTGATGATGTCAACCTCCTCAGGAAAGCAATGCAGAGTGAAGAGCTTCTGGGCCATGCTGTGCAGGAGGTAACAATCGTTCAGCTCATTTAACACTCATGTTCAGATGACATTCAAGCCATGAGCTTTTACCTACTAGGGCTAGTGTAATACATCAATCTATATATAATGCATTAGCAATGATTTTGCAGAAGATCATCATAAATAACATTTATGAATGACAATTATTTTAAACTAGATTTACACTTATTTGTCTTACATAAAACATTTAGAATTTACTTGGAAACAATGGTTCCTCAATTTGAAAAAATAAATTAAACCCACTTTGGTTGAAACTTCACTTGAGATATAGATAAATTTTTTCATAAGTTTAATTGTAATGTATAAATATTATTGACATGTATTTATACATGTTTTTCCCCCAGCCTGCTAAATAACTACTTATTACCTTTATTGTGTGTACCGTTTCTGTAATTGACAGGTCTGTTTTTTGTTTTACTTCCACTGCTCTCCACAAGTAGTTTCATGAAAGCTAATGTACCATTAGTTTTGTAATATCCCTCTTCTCTCTTTCTCTTTCATCTCACAGGTCTCCTGTGTCTCTGTGATGAGATGACAGTCTGGGGAAGTGGATCAGATGCCCATGTTGAGATGAAATCTCACGAGAGGGTGTGTGGCATGAAGCCCGAGCATAGCCTCGTCCACTGGCCTGATCTCTAATGGGAGCCACTGGTGCACATCACTCACCTCAAACAACTACCAAAAGCCATCGGCAGTGGATAAATCATGGTATATAACATGTAGGCTATTGTCACAATGGTCGCAAGGATTCTTGGCCTATTAATATAGCATTCGCTGATGTGTGTGACGGCTTCGAATGTGGCCAGAATTTGTGTTGGAACGATACATTTTATAAAATTATTGTAATATCTTTTGTTTTACTGTGATGTACTTTAAATATGTACTGATACCAGATTTATTTATTGTGAATGATCACAGATTTATAATTAATGATCTTATCTTTAGGTTTTTGTCCAAAGCAAAGGTGAAAATAATCAAATTAGAAGTACCTTTTATTTTTGAGTGTTTCGTTTACTAGATTATCTAAAAACAGGCATTACCATGTGATTATTCAGTATAAACACTTTGTTGGATTTCCAGCTAAAATTTGTATTACTTGATATTTAAGGTACGGTAACTGTGATAGATTGATCAGAAAGAGAGAAAAGCAAAAAGAACCAGGGATCATTAGAAAAACAAGGATGCAGAGGATGAATAAATATGGGGGTATTATTGGCAAAAGAAGGGTAGACATTGATTGAATAAAGGGTGTGCGGCTCTACTGAAGCTCCAGCTCTCTCTGAAGTGTGCCGCAGAGTTGGAGCCCCTCACACAGGCGCTGCCCGTCGGCCTCTGTGAGCGCTAATTGTGTGTGTGTGTGTGAGTGAGAGAAGGTCTGCAGGCCTGTTAGTGCCGCACTATTGACGAACTAACGCTGTCACTGCCGCCTTGATCCAGCCCTTGGAGCCGCTGCACAATGATTTGCTATGTGACTCAAATACTGTTGTGACCCTTTCCTCCTCCTGTGCGTGTCTATTATATGTATAGAAATATTCATTAAATTATTTTGAATTTAAATACTTGAATCCTACTTTATTTGAATGCTTTGCAAATCATTCTTAAAACAAATATAATTATTTTGCTTGTATATAAATGAGATGTCTATACAACTTTCTTGTATAAACAACTCATTTTTTATTCATATTTTATGTAAAAAGAAAATGTAGCATCTATTCGCCAATGACTGCGCATGCTCAACATTACAGTACATGGCATTACTAGACCATTATTAAATTCGTTATATATATATATATATATATATATGTGTGTGTGTGTGTGTGTGTGTGTATGTATATATACATATATTATATATATATATATATAAACAAAAAAAGATTTTACTTTTTTTAATATGTAGGCCTACTGTCATTGTGGGGAAAATGCTTCATTTACTAAATCATGGATAACCTTTAGCGTTTTTTTTTTTGTTTTTTTTGTTTTTTACATTTACTATCCACCGACATGTTTATTAGTTTAATAGTTTATAAGATTACAGATTCACAGTCCCACTCTGCAACAAAATTCAGATATTCACCAAGTGAACAGCGTGCGCGTGAACACCCACCACGGTACTATGCGCGCGCCCGCCACCACCACTAGCGCGCGCCGCCGTTGCTGCGGAATTGACGGGGCTGCCGTCGGCGCGAGAGCGGATATAGACACTCACCTAGAAAATAATGAACAACAAATTTGACGCGTGAGTAATAAAAACAACGCAGCACGTTTGCGGGGGTTAGTTGTGCGTGAATGCAAACGCATGTGTTTCAAGCGTCTCTTTAACGCGGAGAGAGAGAGAGAAAAGGGAGAGGGGGAAAAGAGGTGTGTCTAGAAGCTTTGGCATGGGCTGGGAGGTCACTATGTTTAGTTGCATGGTTGGACTCCTACGTTTTTGTGGCCAGATGGATTGTGTTTTAATGCACGCGGTGAATGCTGCATGCAAATGTCCTCTTACAGGGGCAGTTCTGCGTGCACAGACAGGGCCTCCAGGCCGAGGACGGATCACCGGGTTAGGCGTGTGTGTGTGAGCAGCGGGGGCAGGTGCTCTGCGACCCGGGCTCAAACTCTTCAGCCTGCTGGAATGACATGTGGGGCTGTAGGCTGCTAATAAACATGCGAGGCGTACTGCATTAAGCTATACATGGCACGTGGACACAAAACTACAGCAGATAATCATCTGTTACAAAACCAGAGTACTTTATTATGTATGCAAACTTTTCATGCTCAACCACTGAGCATTATAAGCGCAGGTTCAAATAAGATATAGTTTAGTCTGTTTCTGTAAACTCAGACATGGCCTCTGTGTAATAAAGATGACGATTATAACATCCTCAGGAAAGTACAGTGGATATTATAAAGGATGTTACAAAATGTACAGTGACAGTACCATGGCACTGAAATTCATGTACATGTATATAACATGTTTCTTCAAAAAAACTTTCATGGTAACGTTACTTTTTTAAAAGCGTACAATGTAAATGTGATTGTTATACAGTAGTCAACATTTAAAGTGGATCAAAACCTTTCATCAAAGTTATACATGCATTTTGAACAATACCCGTTCTTGTCTTTGGTCTTAGGACAAGTTGATGAACTTTTTTGATTCACTTCAAATGTTGACTACTGAACTTGTAAATAAAGAAAAAGTGTATATACTCGTGTATATATATATATATATATATATATAGATGTATAGGCCTATATGAAAATTTAAGCTTGTATACATATTTATCTTATATCCTTTATAACATTTTTCTGATACTTAAGCTTTATATAAATGACACTAGAACATAAATGTACTAAATTAGTTAGTAAATATATATATATATATATATATATATAGTTTTGAGTTGTCTTTTTTTCAGTTGGAAGCCACTGCATGTGCTTTAGTTCCTGATTTAATTATGTATTATTGCTCTGATTGAAGCCACAGTAATAAATAACACATTGTGGTTGAGTGAAATTGAGAGTTTTGTCTCCATTTAAGCCTGAAAGATGATGACAGTGGAGATCACGACCAGGACAACTGCTCACCCAAAGACGGGGAGAAGGAAAAAAATGACGAAGAGGAGAAAGACTCAAACACTACCAAGAGAAAGGTATGTAGATGGATGGCAGACGGACAGAGCAGGAATTAACAGTAGATAACTGTGCTCTACTTCTGCAGGCGGTGGTCCCAGGGGCCGGCGAACACCCTCTTCAGTACAACTACTCATTCTGGTACTCTCGCCGCACACCAGGACGGCCGGCCAGCACACAGAGCTACGAACAGAACATTAAACAGATCGGCAGCTTTGCTTCGGTAACATGCACGAAAACTCACATGAACATTCAGACACAGGCACAGTGGGGGTTGAAGTTAGACTGCCTTACTGTAGGTCACATGACTGACAGTTCAACAGCTGTTTTGTGTTTGTAGGTGGAGCAGTTCTGGCGTTTTTATAGTCACATGATCCGACCGAGTGATATGACTGGTCACAGCGATTTCCATTTGTTTAAGGAAGGAATCAAACCCATGTGGGAGGTGAGTTTGGTCAGATTACATTCACGCAAGCAGCTTTTCTAATGACAGATAATAGAATTTCTATTGTATTGTATAGGATGATGCCAATAAGAGTGGAGGTAAATGGATCATTCGGCTACGTAAAGGCCTGGCGTCACGCTGCTGGGAGAATCTGATTTTGGCCATGCTGGGTGAGCAGTTCATGGTGGGCGAGGAGATCTGTGGGGCCGTTGTGTCCGTACGCTTCCAGGTACTGCCGTTTACTTTGTAGGAAGAGAATTGATTGTATGCTTGGATCATTGTGGTTTGCTATTGCTGTGACCTGACTCACATGAGTGATAGGTTGTCCCGCCCTCGCGCCAGTAAACACATCATAATAACAATGTTCTGTATTGAATAAATATTTGTGTTTTGGTTTGAAGGAGGATATCATTTCTATCTGGAATAAGACAGCCAGTGACCAGGCCACCACTGCTCGCATTAGAGACACTTTACGCAGAGTCCTCAACCTGCCTCCTAATACCATTATGGAGTACAAAACACACACTGACAGCATCAAGTGAGTCACACACACATTATACACTACAGTTTAAAAATGTGGGCTCAGTAAGATTTTTTTTTTATTTTATTTTTTATTTTTTTTGAAAAAATGTAATGCTTTTATTCAGCAAGGATAAATTGGTTAAAAGCGACAGTAAAGAAATGTATAATGTTACCAAAGATTTCTATTTGAAATAAATGCTGTTCTATTCATCAAAGAATCCAGAAAAACATTTTTTGTATTATGGTTTTCATGAAAAAATTAGGGCTGTCAAACGATTAATCGCGATTAATCACATCCAAAATAAAAGTTTGTGTTTACATAATATATGTGTGTGTACTGTGTATAATTATTTTTAATACATAAATACCCACACATGCATGTGTATTTAAGAAATATTTGCATGTATATACTGTATATAGACTGAATGTAGCCTATATATAATGTATATTTTATATAAATATAAACATTTTATATATAAATAACATATTTTTCTTAAATATATAAATGTGTGCATTTATATACAAAATAATTATACACAGTACACACACATATATTATGTAAACACAAACTTTTATTTTGGATGCGATTAATCGTGATTAATTGTTTGACAGCCCTAGAAAAAATATAAAGCAGCACAACTGTTTTCAACATTGATAATAATAAGAAATGCTTCTTGAGCATCGAATCATCATATTAGAATGATTTCTGAAGGATCATGTGACACTGAAGACTGGAGTAATGATGCTGAAAATTCAGCTTTGCAATCACAGGAATAAATGACATTTAATACATTTTACATTTAAAATATATTAAAATAGAAAACAGCTTATATATATATATATATATATATATATATATATATATATATATATATATATAAAATAAATACAGCCTTGATGAGCATAAGACTTTTTTCAAAAGAATTAAAAAAAATCTTACCAACCACAACATTTTGAATGCTAATGTATGTGGATAAAGTATTAAATAGTAAAAACTGTTATAAGTCTATCAATTACAATAAATATAGAGTTATTTAGGAGAGAGTGGGGAAAATGTGTCAGTTGTGGCGCTTTTCCATTGCATAGTACGGCTCGGGGGGTTTTCCATGGTGTACAGTACCTAATACCTGCTACTTTTTTTTAGCACCACCTCGGTTGAGGTTCCAAGCAAGCCGTACCAATACTAAAATGTGACGTGTAAACAGTCCAGGTCACTGATTGGTCAGAGAAAATCGTTACTACCAGTGTCATTGGATTTGCGACACGAGTCACCAAACCCAATAGGTTTAAATAGTCAGCAACAGCCACTGCAGTATCATTTGTTCGCACTACTTTTTTTAACGACTTGATTTAGATGACCGTCGCATGCAATTTGAAAAAAGAAATGGCTGTATCGTAGTCACGGCAGTAGAGGCGGCGCAACTGTGATGATCAGTCTATAATCCCAGTCCCACCCACTTTGAAGCGGTACTAAACTTCAGTGGAAAAGCAAACCGAGCCTGTGCATAAAGCTTGTCATGTGACCATCATACCATATATCTTTTGTGAGATGCATACATTTACTACATGACAGAAAATATGAGTTTTAAGTCAAATTATACATTAGTTTTTTTTTCTTTTTATCTGTAGTGTCGATTCGATATGCTTGATAGTATTAATTTATGTTGTGTGTGTGATATTTTAGAGCTTGGGAGGATTTCCATGGTCTAGTGAACGCAAGTGGAGGCCGCTAGTTTTTCATCCGGAGAGTGTGTGACGGGTATAAACTCACGACACATAATCACTCACTGGAACTGCTTAGTTCTCATTAGGAGATTTTACATTCACTCCCATCATGTTCATCACTGTGTAAAAGTGTTACTTGTTTCTCCTCATCTAGATTACCAAGTTCATTTTCCCACGGAAGAGGACATTTCCAAGGAGGATAACCTGAAATCGATCTGTTTTTAAAAGGAAAAACAAAAGGGACGTCATGAAAAGAGTCAGCATGAGACATTTTTACTATTGAAGACTTCTGGCTTGTGTTTTTATAATCATCCATACACCACATCACCTGAAAACTCTCACAGAAGAAGATGGAGCCAAATCATCAACATGCGAACGAATGTTTTCCAGTCAGCCATTAGGCTGAGCTATCAGAGCGGGACCGAATAGTTCTGCCACTGTGACATGAACTAATGGCTGGAAACTGCCACCGTTTTCGGAAAAGAAAAACAACATGCCTTTGTGTAGTACAGTCACGTTTACCTGAATTATCATCTTAATAATAAAGTCTCGTGAAGATGGCCCAAGCAGGAAGACAGAATTCATCTAGGTCACATTATTTACCAATGAGGTTGCAGATTGTTGGGGATATTTTACTATAGTGCAGTATTTTAGCTACAGTGTTGAGTTGTTTTAACATAGAACTGTTGTACAAAAAAAGAATTATATTTCTAAGCGCATTTGGAGAGATCTATAATGGCAAACGTTTTATTTCTCTTGAGTTTGTGAGTGTAAACCCAAAGGACAGTGCCCTACCAGGGATGGGTGCCATGCTGCCTGATTCACTGTGCCTGGCCTTCGCCTCCTGCAAAACACTGATTTCCAAGATCGCTCAACATCCGCTGGAGGAGTCGACACTGGAGAAACGACTCTATCATAGGACTTCAAGCCCTGTTTTAGAAATCATTCAGACATGCTAACTAACAAGCACTGATGTGGGGGATAATGGGGGCTGTGTATCAACACCTGCTTTATACTGCCTGAAATTCAGTGCTGGTGCTGGACAGTTGTATTTGAGGTACATAAAAAAAAAAAAAAAAAAAGTGGAAAGGTTGTTTTTAAGTATGATTGATCATAGCAATAAATGTTGATTATGCATCTGCTGCTAATTTTCAGCCTGTGGTGTGACTCTGTTAGTAGTTTTTGCATCAATATAATTTAAAGAACATTAATTAGATATACAGCCCTACTGATAATACCTGGGGGCTGTTCCATAAATGAAGCTTAAAAAAGCGGGGATTAAACTCCAAAACCGGACTTGAATGAGCCTAACAAATAAGTTGGGGCTAAAGTGGTTCCATAAAAGGTAATTGAAGTTCACACAATCTCACTAATTTGATCCAGGTTTATCTAGTCTAGATAATTGCGTGTGCACGCGTTTCTGAAGCAGCCCTAGAGGTCGATCGTGGATCAAATCGATCCATCATCAAACAGCGTAGTTTTTGTGCTGTTTTATGCATTTGTGACATGTTTTTTTTTTTTCCCTCAGTGCAAAAATTACATTTTACAGTTATATTCTCCATCTGTAAATGTTAGAAAGTCGTGCAAATGTATCCATTTTGCTGCTAATCTTCATATTGAACGAGCGCTGCTGCGCGCATGCGCGCCAAATAGGAGCGCAATAATTCTGATTAAAAAATATACATTATTGGCGCTTTTCCACTACACAGTACCAGCTCGCCTCGGCTCGGCTCGGCTCGACTCGACTCGCCTTTGTTTGGTTTTCCACTGTGTAAAAGTTGTACCTGTACCTGCTTTCGGGTACTTTTTTTCGTACCACCTCCGGCGAGGTTCCAAGCGAGCTGAGGCGAGCTAAGCCGATACTAAAATGTGACGTGAAAACAATGCCGACTGCTGATTGGTCACAGAGAATCTGCGTCATCATTGCACGCGCCAGATGGAGTATTTTAAATAGTTTGGCCAGAGATAGTTACTAAACTTACTACTATTATTATGGCAACTCGGAAGAATACGCCGTGGTCAAACGAGGAGGTGCAGACATTCCTTTGTTTGGTTGCCGAAGAGAGGATCCAGCGAGAGCTTGATGGGGCAACGAGGAACGAAATGCGTCGCTATGACGACCGGGTACTATTTGTGGCGGTACTTTCTGCAATGGAAAACGGAGCGAAAAGCGAGCCGAGTCGAGGCGAGCCAAGGCGAGTCGAGTCGAGTCGAGCTGGTACTGGTAATGGAAAAGCGCCATTTGCTTGGAAAATTAAAATGCGATATTTTAGAACACTAGAAATATCTTCTAATTATAATAATTTCTCTTTAGGATGTTGGATAAGTTGCAGTGAACTTCTAGCTCATTACACTCATTTTATACTTCTAATAGGCCTAAATAAAAAAAATTGAACAGAAATAGCCTAATTCAGGGAAGATTTTTTTAAAGAAACTAAATATATAAAGATACAAAATATAGTTTTGGGTATAGGACCTATGCTAATAAAGATATAGGCCTATACTTATTTAGAATGCTGAGAATTGCACCTTTTAATGCAATGATTTTTTTTTTTAGAAAGCAAGAATCCCCAGTTTTAAATGAGTGGTTAGATTTAGTTTCTAAAGTACATTATGGAGAGGATAACATTAAATTAAGAACAAATGTATACATTTTGAAAAGATATGTGCAACTCTAAAATCAAAGAATATTCCATAAAATAAAGGAATATATATTGGCCTATTTACTACATTTTTATGTAACCTTCCCTTTTATTTCTAGTTATTTGTAATTTTATTTATCTACTTATTTAATATTGAATATTTGATATTTAAATAATATTACTTGAATAACTATTAGGAATTATGTGTCATTCATTATAAGAGTTTGATATATGTGAATGTTATATTTTTATTAATATTTATTTATTGTTTTATTTATATGTATGTGTTGGTATTATCACAAAAGAAAAAAAAGTAGAAGGAAAAATAAGGAATATTTATTGGGGGAAAATAATGTCTTTAAAGGAACTGTCCATTTGTATAATTGTGTTAAATGTGTTTGAATTGAAAGACATAATAAAGTACATAATAAAGTACATAATATATATATATATATATATATATATATATGAGACAGTGTAGAAAAAAGAATTCTCTGATAACCGAGGCATTCCTTAATTAAAATGTCTTTATTACAAAAATGACATGTCCTAAACGGACAACTTTAAAACGCCTTATATATGTGTCTATATTGTAGCCTTATTTAAGTTGATTTTCTGTATACTGTGTATTTATAAAGTCCAATAATGGTATTAGAGACTGTCAGTGGTAATATCATTGTGTTCTTGTCGGTCAGTGTTGAGGATCTGTGTAACAACTGAGGCTTAGCCTGACAGTTAGCCTGCCCTGGACCAGGCTAGTTTCCCAGCATAAGTTGCCAGGGTAACTGAGTTTTAACTTTTTTAAGTTTGATTTATGAAACCGAATCTACCAAAAATAAGCCTGACTAACCGAAATAAGCCTGGCTTATACTCTAATCTTGGTTTATGGAACAGCCCCCAGGACTTTGATTTCAGAAAGTTTCTACTTACTGGGGATTGAATCTGGATCTTATCTTCCAGTAAATTTTGTTGTCCAGTAATTTTTTGTTACCAATGGGCCACTCCAAACTAAAAAGTCTGTTAAAGGGTGAAGGTCCTCCATTATGCACCTTGCGCAAGAGTCCAAAATTTTGGCATCATTTCATGCTTTTCATTAACTCCTCTAGGACTCTTTACTATTTTGTTGATTCATTTGAAAAGATTTGAATGAAGTGAGGCCAAATTTAGTAATAGATTGTTTTTATTATTATAAAAATATCAACTTTACAAACCTTTTGAACAAAAAAAAGTATTATTTTTTTCTGTTCATATTTTAACCTATTTCCCGTCATGAAAATAGTCACGGAAGCTGGCATGGTGTTAAATTATAAACAAACAAATATAGTGCATTAAACATTTAACCCTGTAAGACCTGATACATTTTTTTAATGGGTTTATTAAATGTTTAGACAATATTATTTAAATTTTCTTTGTGAGTATCATAGTTATAATATGTATGATATAGGAGAATACGGAGCTCATACTTGAGATGGAAAAAACACCTCAAATTCATTCAGAGGCCCAAACCGAGCCAACATATGCAATTTGTTACAGTTGCTGTTATTTATATGGCCAAAAAGTAAGATAAAATTCTGATAGCTGGTAAATGAATGAAATCTTTATAACAATATAACAGACTATTTACAGTATAGTTGTCAGTCACTCTATATCTCAACAATATATCTTAGTAAAATATTTAGCATTATTTAACTGCTTAGTTTCATGATCAAAGATCTGTAGTTTTTATTGTGAAACATATAATGCAATGCAATACAATGGTAATTGAAAGATATACAAATAAACAAACATTCCCCAAATGCATCATATTTGATACATTTAACATAATTTTTCTTTAAAAAGTTGCTAGTTAGTGTTCATCTTGCAATATTTACTAACAATACAAAAAGTTATTCTTGTGTACTTTATTAAAATCATTAAAGATTCTAGAGCAAAATGATACCACAACCTGTACATTAGAATTACATTAAAAGGACTTGTACTTGCTAGAAAAGTATGAACTATCAGACGACAGAAGGCATGTAGTAGATCGTGTACAGGTTTTTCAGCAAAGTTTTGATCATGTTGATAATTTAGAGGCCGTAGGAATGTGTGTATTAAATATGAAACTATAGGGTTAATATTATGTTCTGTGCAAATTAATACTCAACATTTAAATGCTATTTCGGTGTGTTTAGTTTATAGAGGTGTAGAGAGGCTCTGTACAGGGATTCTTGATGTGCACTACACTGTCCAGCTCAGATGCGATTGGATCAGTAAACTGCTGCATCTTGTTAAGCGTCCCCATAGTTTTACCATAGTTCTTGGGTTCACACTCCACTTGAGAGGTAAAGCAGATGTCTTTTATGTCCCAGAAGATATGCCATTTCCACTTAGCTCATCTCAAAAAACATATGATTCTGCAAACAGAAAAAGATCAATGATAAAGCTGTTACATATTAATAATATACCAGCATCTGTGCGGTTGGCAGCTTACCAGCAGGAAGGTAGCAGCTAGTAACAGCACTTTTGTGTTCAAATTCATTCCTTGAGGTACTGAGAGAGAAAGAGATGTTTTTAATAGTCACTCCTGAAGCTGAATTCAAAATAGTCACACTATTATCAAAAATAAATTTTAGTTGTAAAAGAAACCACAATTATTCTAGCCATTAGTCTAGACTATCAGCTTTGTATCTGGGTGCAGGCCTATAACCTATACTGTATGCTTCTCTGAGTGAGAATGCTGGTCTATATTAGTAAAACTACACAGATAGCTGGCTTGCTAGGTAGCCAGATAGACGGATGGATAGATAGATGGATAGATAGATAGATGACTGTTAGTTGACATGTAGTTGCAAGCAAAGTTACTTATAGTTATAAGAATGTCTAAAGTTGACTATCGAAATAATAAATTCTTATTTTTTTAACTTTTTTATTTAAGGGGTGGTTAATTATGATTTCCCTTTTTTAATTTTAGTTAGTGTGTAATGTTTCTGTTTGAGCATAAACAACATCTGCAAAGTTACGAAGCTCAAAGTTCAAAGCACAGGAAGATATTTGCTTTTAAAGAAATCGTTTTTTAAGGACTACAACAAACGGCTGGTAGGAACTACACGACATTCCTCAGGGGTTGGTGACATCACCAACCCTAAACATTACATAAATCCCTCCCCCGGTAATGCGATTTATAGATTATCATGACAGAATATGCTAATCAATGACTAGAAGATAACTACACATAAGCTACCTAAATTCATCAACTAACCATTCAGAAATGTCCTGTTGCATTGTACATGTTGTCACTTCTTGAGTCTCTCCATTATTGTCTGACTCCGGTTTGAACATAAACATTGAAATTGAATGTCTGTGTGAGGTAAAAGGACACAAACTGTTGTAGCTCCGCCCCCTGTGCTTGGAGCAGCAACTCATTGATTTGCATTTAAAGGGACAGACACAAAAACGGTGCGTTTTTGCTCACCCTCAAAAAGTGACAATTTTAACATGCTATATAAAAATATCTGTGGGATATTTTGCGCTAACACTTCACATACACACTCTGGGGACATCAAAGACTTATTTTACATCTTGTGAAAAGGACATTATACCACCCCTTTAATCAACGAATCAATGTTTTCAACACTATTTATTACACTATTATCAGCACTATTTCTAGGTCACATTGTCATGCTGATTACATAATGTGTGACGAAATCATTTTTAAATGTAAAAAAAAAAAAAAAAGTAAAAAAGAAGAATTTTCACAAGTACACCACATGATATGATTGAGGATATGAATCTTACCATCCAGTCCAAAATACTCATGATCCATGTTACATTCCTCACTATATCCAGGCCACCTCTTCCATATGCGCCCAACACTCTCCCCAATAGTGGAAACCACCTGATGCCCCAATAAATGAGAAACGAGTATAATGGGCACAGTATGTAAAAGCTGGGCGATGCAAATGGTCTGCTGGAGGGTTTCTGACCTGAAGCTCTTGCTCAGAAAGACATCGTGTGTTACAGCAGGAGCCCAGGATCCTCACAGCTGAGATGCCCTCGGAGTCACACACCTCGAAATACGGCGTGAACATACTCCACCTGACAAACACCTCAGGGATTATACACACTCTTAATGCCGGGGATTCTCTGGACTGTTAGGCCTAGTGGATGTTCAGTCGTGTGATATTATAGCCTGTTATGACCTGATGGTCTTTGATCACGGCTGTCCTGAGGAGGAGGTCATGTTGTTGGTTTCGTACCACAAATTCGAGCACATCTCTCCCTATTCAATCCGGGAGAGGTTACTGGAGGGTTTTTACACTGACGCAATTAGTTGATTCACAATGGTGACCTTATCTGACCCTGCAGGATAGTTGGCATCATGATGAAACATGATGTGGATGGCTTTGTCTGCATAATAGACTTACAGTACAGGAGTTTACCTCACCTATTACACAACAGTTAGATACGGTCGACTAATTTAATTGAACAAGCGGAATTCCAGAGTGTTAACAAACACTGTTTGGGACGTTCATATCTGAATATTCAACTTTGCTCTCATGGTAATCCATCCACCCCTGAACATCATATAAAAACTGCAGTTAGTTGTTTTACACGTCGATCGGGTGACTTTTTTCTAAGTAGGCGATTCTTGCAGTTTAAAAAGTATTATTTTTAACTGAACCCCTTTGATAAAAATGTTTTCTTGAAGTACCCCCTAAAATTTTAAGTTAATATTTCAATAATTTTCAATAACAGCACATTTGCATGTTATATAATATAATGTATATTATTATTTTTTACTCTAACTAGTGTATAAAAACGAAGATGAAAATATATTACCATTGTAATAATGCTATTGTACTTTTAAATTAAATATGTATTTTTAATAATTATATTAATGATTTAATTTTACACTACAAGCTACAATAGCAATATGACCATTCTTCACTTTAAACATTAAATCAGTGTTATTTTAGTATCACTGACAATTTTTTTGTTATTTTGTTATTTTAGTTATTTTTATTCATTTTGTTGTTTGTTTTTCTAATTTTTATTAGTTATTGTTTTTTTTTAAATATGTGTTTAGTTTTTTGTTAGTTATTTTTAAACTAAAACTAAAATAAGTTAAACTAAATGAAAACAAGAAAGCTGATAGCTGAAATAAAATAGGTTTTAGGTTTTTTAGAAACCTAATGGATTTAGTTGAGCAAAATAACCGTGTTAAACCCTTGAGCTTTTATGTTTGCGTAACAAATAAAAGGAGACCTTTATGTTTTTGTTCAGTTGACGCTTGTTCTTACAAATCTAGTAAAATGTGGAACTACTATGTCCACAAAAATGTTGGATGTTAAGTAATCGTTGCAAACGTTGTGTTTCAAGACGTTATAAGTGATATGCACAGATGGAGTTCATGAGCAGTATTTACTGTGAACTGAGCTGCTCTGAGACACTGAACACATAAGGAACAGTGTCATGCTTCAATCTGAAACAAGCAGCGCATCAGATCAAACCCCTGCATTGGGTTAGTGCAAAAATTGATTTCATTATTTAGATGAAACGTGCAGTCCTATTGATTTATTTTAATTGGACATTTTTATGATTTTAAATACATTTTTTAGATTTTTTTGTCTAACTACATGAGACAAAGATCTGGTTTGCTGTTGATGACTACCTTTGGTGAACCGTCCCAATAAACTCTCTCTCTGGTGTATAGGCCCTTATTTCCATCAGGCAGCAGCCGAGCCAGCACATCTCTGCTCTCAGGGGCCTTTCGAACCGGAAGACACACTCTGCGTTCTTATCGAAGCCTTGTAGTGAACAGGATCGAGCCGGACCACAGCACTGCATACAAACGCATGAGCTCTCTAACAGAGATGGGAACACAAAAGATGGGTTTTGTGGTATAAATCAGTTGTGATATAAGTTTAGACGTGGCTGTTTTGGTGGCTTCAACACTGTAAATAAGAGTAAAATCATCGTAAAGTGCCCCTATTATGCTTTTTGGATATTACCTTTCATGTAGTGTGTAATATATAGCTGTTTAAATGGTCTGCAAAGTTTCAAAGATCAAATTGCTCCCAAAGGAAAGAACCATTTCTGAACTGCCTGAAACAAGTCGTCAGTAATTCCATCCTTACTTCCTGCACTAACCTGAGTTGGTTTGTAACACATTTGCATGATGCCATTCTATATGCCCGTGAACAACGTCTACTAGTTTGACCCTCAAACATTGACTGGGCCATCTGACCAATAGAGAGACCGAATCCTTTACAGAGCCGTTTAAGACACTGTGAGAAAAGAGGTGATGCTGCAGTGAACATTATGAGACAATTAAAGTGTTTTTTGACCTTGAATGCATGTAAACCTGTCGTTCAAAACAAAATGAAAAACTATTAAAATAGCATAATATGAGCACTTTACAGAATGATATGAGAATTAGAGGACTGCACATATCCTGTGTCTCATATTTACCTTCCACAGCCACAAAGAGCTGATCACTGGTTTCTGTGGAGATGCTGTATGTTCTTCGGGCGACACACTGTGGACCTGAGACATTACACAAATACTGAATAAACCTCCATTAAACCGCTTTATATTTACACAGGAAATTGTATTCTGTGAGTACCATGTCCAAGCTATTCCACATTTCAGAAAAAAAAAACTCCAGTAGTGGCCAAAAGTGATGTACATATTTGTTGTGATATTTGTTTTTTTGTTTTTTGACCCTACAAGGTCAATTAGACGATCAAAATTCAAGGGAAATATTTCATTTTTCTAATATTTTCAAGGAAAAACAAAACACGAAACTTCATGCTTAAGGTATGTATCTTACAAAATTATTTGGCAAAAAAGCAAACTACAGCTACAGGTTTTATTTTACTATGCATACAAAAATGCATAAGAAAACAAAACGCTCACAGGAAAAAAACATACACTGACTACAACATAAAAAATGTATCGTTGATTCGGTCTTGTTTTTGTATGTGTTCATAATTTCTTTTTATGACAGCCTGGTCAGCTCAATGAATTATGCGGACATATTTTCTATCACAAAGAAAACAACTGACTCCAAGCAAAATAATGTAATATGATTACAAAATATTTAACAAATAAAGGGTGAAGGTGTAAATTCTCACTTTTGACAACTACTGAATATTGGATTTATTAATCAAAAGAGTGATTGAATATGTTTTTAATATTTCTTTAAAGATAATCTATATGGGTGATAGCAAACAAATATTTATCTATTAAATAATATTATATAATTATTATTATTTACTTCAAAATTATTTATTTATTTATTTATATCATTCAATGCTGATTTGGTGCTCAAGTAATAATTGTGCTGCTTAATATTTTTGTGGAAATAATTTTTTAGAGGATTCTTTGAAAAATAGAAAGTAAAAAAAACATTTGTAACATTATCAATGTCTTTACTGTTACTTTTAATAAATATATGCATCCTTATGGAATAAAAGTCTTCCCTTCTTTAAACAAAAATCTTACCCCAAACTTTTAAACGGTAGTGTAAACTTATCGTAATCATTTATAAATAATAATATAGAACTATAACAGTAATATAACAATAATAACAGATCATGTTTCATTAAAATTTATATCTTATTTATAATAAAAATCAATCATTTGCTGTTTGAAGAGATAAAATGTCAGAAACTTTGAACGTTTTTGTTACACCACATTTTAAAGATATTATTTTTTTACATGAAAAACAGCCGACTGTTTTTTTTTTTTATTGATATTTATAGATGTTTTATTCACCTTGTAGTTCAGGTCTGGCATTAATGTGGAGTCTCGTGACTGTTCTCAGAACAGACAGTTTTCCCAGTCTTTTCCCGCCGGGTCCCTCGTCCTCTCCTCTCCTGTCTGTAGACCCGAGCTCAGCCGTGAGGTCCTGGCAGTCTGTAGCAGGTCCAATCGGCCTGTGGAAAGCTCTGAAGAGCATGTCAATATGTCTCTCCCTTTCCAGACCAAAGGGAAGAGGCTGAGCAGTCACAGATGGGAAGGCCTGAGAGAGAGAGAGAGAGAGAGAGAGAGAGAGAGAGAGAGAGAGAGAGAGAGAGAGAGAGAGAGAGAGAGAGAGAGAGAGAGAGAGAGGTATAAACACTCCATTTGAAATTCAAAGCAAATATATGTCAATGAAAATCAGTGAGAATTGCCCTTTGCAACCAATTTTATTTTTATAATGCAATGCAGTTCTGTGTGAAACAGGAAATTAAATGAGAAACACCAGACAAAGGGGTTCACTAAAACAGTGTGTTAATATTTTGTTTTAAAAGTTTTTTTCTTCTTTTCTGCATTTCACTCCTGATCCAGCTTGTTTCCCAATCTAGCCTTCTAATAAATCTGCCATTGTATATTTTAAACATCAAATATTATTGACAAATTGTTTATGCATTTCATAACCATATTCATTTCATAATACTTGCAACCAGTTTTTAGATAACTATAAAAAAATTGCAACAATTAAAAAAAAGGGGGAAATTTACTAACTAAATATAAAAATAACTAAAAAATAATAATAAAAACATTATTTAAATGTATTCTGAGAGGAAACATTTCATTTAATAACATATTTTTATTAGTATGAAAAACATGTTATTAATAACATGTTTAATAGCATTGCTTAATAAATATTAATTATCAAATTAATATTAATATTAAGACTGATTTCACAGTAAAACACCAGAAAATAAATAAGGTAAAAGTTATTTTTAAGTTTTTTTTAAATTCTCTTTGCAAACAGCTTTTTTAAGGAAACCATAAAAATAGCAACAAATTTAAGAAAAGCGGGAAAATGAAATAATAGCGCGTAATATTCAATCAGACAATGGATTTTCCTTTTAAAATAAAAGTTTCTGATTAAGCCATAATAGATCGTTTGTTGTGTACCTACGCTGAGACATTGGTCATTAAAGTGATAGTTCACCCAAAATGTTTAATTCAGTCATCATTTACACACCCTCAAGTGGTTCCAAACCTGTATGAATATCCTTCTTTTGCTGAAAACAACAGAGAACAGCGATGAGAGAGAGAGATGAATTCTTACCATTTCAGGCCCTGGGGTTTTAGGCGCTGTTGGGCAGATGTAGTAGTGATGGAACGAGGCTTTCCTTTACTGAGAAACAGCAGTTGTGATGCTACTACACCAAACACCCCCCTCTCTGCCCTGCTCTCTCCTTCCCGGATCTGCTCTTTGTCAGACAGAAAAGTACCAGTCAGCCATGTAATGAAGATCCTCCTCAAGCTAGTGGGGGGTAGTGGAGTGATATTACCTAAACTGAAACAATTCACATGCTTGCATGCAGAACATCATCTTTGTCCTCTAAGTAGAGAAGGTTACAGTTTTTTTATTTTCAGAATAGCATCAACTGTTGAATCACTAGACAACATTAAAGCTGATTGACAAGCAAATAATATGACATTTATGATTATGAACAACTGATCAAAGCCATTTTATGTCTCAGATGGCTTCAGATCCAACCAGCTCTCTTCTCTGAATCGCTTTCAGTAGGTCTACAGCAGTCTCTTCAACAAAGTCCTCCAGTCTTCTGCTGCAGTTTCTCTGAGTCTATCGTTTTGAACTTGTGTTCATCCGGTGATGTCTCCAGGTGAGATTTCAGGCAGGTATTTTTTGGGGTCTCCTGGGAAGGGCTGAGATGGTGCCTGGTTAAAATGTCCCATAAGGAAGATTCCGATGGTGCCCAGTATAAACAGCAGCGCCATGACGATAAAGCACATCCTGTCAATCACCCTGGCAACCAGAAACCATTCTTCATTTTCCTGCAGAACGAGAAAGAAAGAAAAAGGATGTCCGGAATTCAGACGTCAACAAGTTTTTTTTTCTTGGAAAGTTAAACCCTAACACAAACATTTGCTGCTAATGTGTTTATTTTGTAAATGAAAGACACTTTCAGCCTCATGTGTGGAGAATTCTGGAACAGGGACTCACACTTTGAAAGTCATTTTGATGCTTGACACTTTCTGCAAGGTTTTTACAGGAAGACACACACTGCTGCACTTCTGGTGAAGCCGAAGCCAGACTGGATTCCAGATCCGGTGCCGTGTTTCCTCCTAGACCATTTTCTGAGGTCAAACCACAAACAGCAAATTAATGTCTGCAACCATTTGGGGTAAATATAGCAGAAAATATTATTTAGTTGTATTTAATAGGAAACGTTTAATTTAATTTATTTTATTTTTAATTTATTGAAATGTTCAAAATTATTTAATATTTATATTATACATGATTTATTGTAATTATTTATATTCTATTAAATACCAGTGTTGTTTTAGTTTTTATTTTAGTTTTATTATAGTTTTTTAATATTTAGAATTAGCATTTTTTTTCATGTTCAGTTTAATTTTATGTTTAGTATATTCGTTATCTGCTTCTTTTTTCTTTAAAAAAAAATGCTATTTAGGTTTAATTTATTTTTATTTCAGTTTATGTTTAAGTTTTAGTTTTTATTTATTTGTATTTATTTGCAGTTAATATTTTCAGTGCTTCAAATTAAACTTTTTTTCAGTTTATTGGTAAGGCAACATTTTGTTTAGTTTCAGTTTTTCAGCTTATATTTGATTTTATTTCAGTTTAAGTATTATTTCAATTAACATAAATGTTTTAATAGTTTTAGTTTGTTAAGAATAAAAACCCTGTTGAATACATTTTTTTTTAAATATAATATATTAATATTAAATTAAAATGTTTTTGAAAAAAGTGTCTTATGCTCACTAAGGCTGCATTTATTTGATCAAAACTAATATTGTAAAACATTACAATTCAAAATAACTGTTTTCTATTTAAATATATTTTAAACAGTAATTTATTTACTGCTGAATTTTCATCATCATCAGTCTTCAGTGTCACATGATCCTTCAGAAATCATTCTAATATGCTGATTTGCTGCTCAAAAAACATTTATTATCATCAAGTTGAAATGATCAGTTGTAGCCCACTGCTTAATATTTTTGTGGAAACCATGATAAATTCAAGATTCTATGATGAATAGAAAGGTCAAAAGAACAGCATAATTGAAATAGAATTTTTTTGTAACATTAAATGTCTTTTCTGTCACTTTTAATCAATTTAATACAAAATAAAAGTATTAATTTATTTCAAATGTATTAATCTTACCGACCCAAAACATATGAATGGTAATGTATATAGTTTGTTCGTAACTGTTGACTCACGTATTTTCTCCAAAGTGTTCTTCAGCAGCCCCTTCCTCTCCTTCAGTCGACTGAACATCAGCTCAGAGCGAGCAGTTCTGAACATGTATTCATCAGCCTTTGCTATTAATCCCAGAGAGCTGCGTCTCCTGCGGCGAAGCGGGGTGCCATTACCCAGGGCAAACATTTTAAAATCCCCTTCCTCCTGCTCAGGTGTCCAGCGCCGCATCGTCATCCTCAGCAGACGAGGAAGTATGTTCAGAAAGACCTAAGATCCCCCAAAATGGAGGGAAAAGACATTATAGACCTTAGCACTACATAAATGCATTTGGAAAATGCTGTTGGCACAAAGTGACTATTACCATTGCATTCAAGATAGTAGCCTACGTTTTTGGATAATAAAATCCAAGACCTTCACATTTGTGGCATCATGTATAATAATAACTTACTCATTCTTTCCTTATGGATTGGACAAAAGGTGGTTAGACAGTTCAGTTGTACTACCTTTCTGATGGTGTTGTTCATGGGGTGGGTGTTTGGAGTTCGCAGAGAGACGTTCAACGCCACCACGCAGTTCATCACAGTTATTGTGGTCACGGACATCACAAACATCAGATACCTGCCAGAAAAACACACATTTCTCAAGGGGGGCTAGAACAGCACCATTTCACTACCTGATTTAGCTCTTATGCTAACATTAGACCACAAAGACACAGATAGTCTACATAGCACGTGACCGATCTCCCACAATCTGTTCACGACACTAACCATGTGACATACATATGGCTCATTAAAAATGACGAGCACTTTCTCAAGCTGCCAAGATTTAATCTGATTGGCTGGTTTGAAATATGTGCTAACTATCTTCAGTACAGACTTTTCCAATGTACACTGCCTTTCAAAAGTTTGGGGTTTAAAGAAGATTTGGAAAAAGTCTCTTATGCTCACCAAGGCTCCATTTATTTGATTAAAATTTAAAATAACTGGCTCAATGTTAATATCTATTTTAAAATATAATTTATTCCAGCAAAGTATTCCAGTCTTCAGTGTCACATGATCCTTCAGAAATCATTCTAATATGCTGATTCGATGTTTAAAAAACATTTCTTATTATCGTTAATGTTGAAAACAGTTGTGCTGTTTAAAATACTATTTTTCAGGATTCTTTGAAAAATATAAATTTCAAAAGACCAGCATTTATTTATTTCACAATGTAAACGTCACTTATGCGCATCAAATTAATGTCAATTTAATGCGCCCTGGCTAAATAAATGTATTCATTTCTTTAAAGACAAAAAACCTTACTGACCCCAAACTTTTGAACGATAGTGTATGATTTATCTTCTATTACACACAATCAATACAAGTTTATCTGAAACTGCTTAAAAGGTGTGATGAGTGAATAAAAGCCCAGACTCACTTTCCAATGAGAGGAACAGCCTGGGAGGTTTCTGGCACTTTCTTGGCGATAAGAAACAGGAAGACAGTCTGACCGAGCAGGATAGCAATGGTCATAGTGCATTTCTGTCCCCCAGCTAATAAAAACAAATAATTAAATCATCAATAATCACACTGACTGATCATAACCCAGTCAGTCAGCTGCCACTATTAACAGTCATGGAGAAAGAGGGATCTATTTCATAACTGATTCACAATGTGTCTCCTGATTTGTTAGATATAATAGATCTCTTACCATAAAAGTACTAATTCACTTTCATCAAATGGTCCAAACATTTATTCACAACAAGTCCCCCCCCCCCCAACCCCCCCCAGCAAATGGCCCTGATTGACATTATCGGTCAGATCACTTCATGTTTAGGTTGTTTTTCCTCCAGAAAATCCTCTGTATTCCTATAGAAGTGTTGGATATCGACCACTGTAACATCAATCGTTATGGAGCCTGTCTGACCTTTGGCCGGCAGGAAGTAGACGAGTAGCCCAAGGGATGAGAAGAGGACACAGGGCACGATGATATTGATGACGTAGAACAGTGGTTTCCTCTGGATGATGAGGAAGAAGATGATCTCCTGGCGCTCCAACTCATCTGGGCTGTATCGCTTCTTCACAACCTTCTTAGCAGGGCGGTGCTTAATAATCCATTCCCCATTCTCTGGCCAATCGGGGCACATGACATGTATTATCTTAGAACTGTACATTTCTAGACATATGGACATTACTTGGACACAGTCACTTCACATTAATTGTGGTACAACAGATTAAAACAGGATAACTGTACCGTACAAATGCATAGCGCTATATAAATAAATGTGAATTGAAAATGTGAATTGAACTTAAAGACAGAGATCTGAACAACCCCTATCTCACCACATGAAGTCTGGTCACATTTACAGTTGTTCTGCGACTTTTCACGGCCAAAATGCATTTCAATAGGAATCTACGCGATCTGGGATATCGCGTGAGGGTGAAAGATTTCCTAATGCAAATTTGTTCAATTCACTATTAACAGAAAGTTACTTGATTTGAAAGTGACTTATGTTTGAGCTGTGCTTCATTCAAAGCTGCATTATTGACCTTAATAATTGTGAAATTTCCAAAAATAAATTGTTGCAGCTGCCGTTAGAACAAAGTCCCTTTAAGGCAAGTCATTTCACTCGGCGCTGGCGGCCATCTTTGAAACGCCTGTCGGGCATGCAAGTGCAGCTCTTATCTCTTTGAATGGGGAAACATCAAATTCTCTAATACTGTTCGTCAAGCCTACGATTAAATTCCATATTTGAAATCACTAATGAAACCTGAGAACAACGGTCTCATCAATTTTGTTTCTAAACGCTCAAAACTGTATTTTTTCAGGCTAGACCAAGCTAATGCGCAGTACCGTTAAATGACTGCCGAGTGAACAAACTTTGAAATTACCGACTTTAACGCACAGCAGTCATACTGACGCTTTTGCCAGGCACCCTTTAGCGTCAATATGAGACGCAGATATATGGCGCCTCCTAGTGGTCTAACACTACCCCAGACCTAAACCTACCCATAACCGAAGCGTGTTATATTGACGCTAAAGGGTGCCATGTGCGTCGGATTTAGACGCTTTGGCAAAAGCGTCAGTATATGACGCCTTGGGATGAGAATGCGTTGCAATAACACATACCTACTGAATTTTACAGAAAGAGTCTTGATGATGAAAAATAATGCCCAACAGAATGATAAGTACCAGTGAAAGCTTCTGGATCGATCTCAATCCATTCCATAGTGACGTTGTCTTCGTCTGACAGCATCAGTTGAATTTCATTGGAATTGTACGTCTGAGACCTGCCAAAGCAATCAGAGTGAAACCCAGCATGAAGCTACTCATCCTATTTTCATGTATTTCCACTAGCGGTCGTCACCGTGGGACAGACGGATCAGCCGTACGTACCTGAACACCATGCTGCAGTTCTGCCAGTCGAAGGGGAAGTAGTTGACTTTGATGGCACAGGAGCTCCGGTAGATGGCAGGGGGCAACCAGTAAACACTACCGTCAGGATCTATCAGCGCGTTAGTGTAGAGCGCCACCTCAAAATGCCCATCCACACTTTACACATAGTACACACACACACACACACAAAAAGGTATGTGTCATATTTGATGGGCCAAAATACTCAGATTTGTGAAAAGGTTTTTTTTTTTGTCTTTGTTGATCCTGGAACCACATTTCAGACAACCAATCAGATTTGAGGGACACGTTTACACTTTATGTCAAGTTTAGACTTACAACCAGGGTTAGAAGCTTCTACATCAGTGTTATTCACCATAATTTCCCTCTGATTTTAGGGATAAGTAATGTGGGTTAGGTTTAGGGGTAGGAAAATCATGGTGACCATTTTATTAGTGATTTAGTTACATTTTGTGTATGTACATTTTGGATAATCTGCACAATCAAAACAATTATCTTCAATAATTCAATCACTCACTTGTTCTCCAGCCCGACATCGGGCAGCCAGATGGTTTTAGAAGGAAGACGCATACGGGTGATGTTCTCGTAGACCTCGAACCCTGTCCTGTTAGCCCAGCGGAGTCGATAATCACGCCATTTCTAGACAGAGAGAAAGAAAGATATTGTGATCTGAAACCACTGTTGACTACTGTATACTGACATATACACAGATGCGATTTGTCTTACCATTTCAATCCAAACGCAAGTGGTGAGAATCTCCCCTTTCTCATTCTGAACATGAAAAAAAGATGATAAACCACAGAGTCACATATTACATTTACCTTGTGCAAACACAATGCAGAGTTTTACCAGAGAAATGAGGTTGGTGAGGGTCATCTTGATCTTTACATCGGTGATGTCACCGTGGTGCTCCATGTGTCGTATGTTCTTGTTGTATCCCACCATTAGATCTCTGTGCAGAGATCCTTCCAGATTACAAACCACATCTAAAACAGACAAACGACTGTCAATCTAATCCAGCATTTTATTATTTGTCAAAAAAGTTATTGTACCTTTGTTTAAAAAAAAGTTGTGTTAGTTTGATGAAATTAAGGAAAACTTTTCCACATAATTAGGTAAGGACATTTGCAAAAAATAATGTTTTGTTGAATAAACTTAATAAATTAATGTTCCTTTGTCCGATACTAACTAACTAACAACTACAACTTTGAGTGTTTCCATTCTGTAAAGCTGAAGTACAGCGGAATGGTATGATGTTAACACCCAGCAAGAAGATGATTTATCAGACCTCAAACGGTAAATAATATGCTGTATATTTTCTAGATCATGAATAGTACATATTTTTACCAATAGGGCTTGCTGTATTTAATCCTATGGGTTCCAAATTTTGAGTTTTTGGATTTATTTTATTTTCAGAAGAGTTCCTTATTGAACTTTAGTCTTGGTTGGTCTGTGTATGCACGCATTACACCTTCACAATTAAAACAATCCCTTTATTACTAAAGTAGATACACATGTATGGCAAGCTTTATGTAATACTTGTGTAAATCAACAAGGATTTAACACCCTATTTAACACCCTAATTTGACAAGCTGACACTCAGTAACTTTTAACACTTAACACATAATAGCAGAAAAATTATAATGTAGAGACCAGTGGTGCCATAAAAGACTAATAACTCTACCAGAATTTAATTACTTTTCCATTTGCTTTCTACAACATATTTTTTGTGACAATCTGCATGTGCTGAACTGGATTAATTCACTCAATAGCTGGATTTTAAAACAAAGCTTTAGAACAAACCCAGTTACTCAAACAAGTAGTCTTACCTGAAAAGAAAAGAGATAGCAGGGTCCATAACCAAACGGTTTTTGATGGAGAGATCTGATCCATGTCTGATATCCTCAGAGAAGCATTAGTGAAGAAGGGTTCTCCAGCACCTGGTCAGTGTGTGAGGGAAACAGTTGTTTAGGAACAGGAGGGGTTACGGGAAAAATAGGTGTGGTTCCAAACTTCCAAACCTCATTGTTATTTTCAGAATGCCCAGAGTCTGTGCCCATATTCCTCACATTCTCAGCTGTCTCTGTACACACACACACACACACACACACTAAAGACCTCAAAGCGAGGTCACAGGAACTGGTTATATTCTCTCTCTCTCTGTCTGTCTGTCTCTGGTTCTTTCTCTGATGTAAAGCAGAAAGATAGGGTAGGGTTACAGTATGGTCAGCGCACAGATGGTATCTCGGGCATGATTTGTGAAGTGACACGTGTCATCAGCTGCCCTGTGTTCATCATTGTCTAATGATCGGAGATAAACAGGGTCATAACACCATAAATTCATCAATTTACAGTTGGAAGTCGGTTTTATTTCCAATGAAGATCTTTAGATGTTTGAGTAAAGATATTATGCATGTTAGAAAAACTAACAATCTTCTGTTTTCTGGAATGTTTGAGTGTGTGAGCAGATCTGTGAGCTGTACTGTGGGTTATGGGGTGCTAATGGGGATCACATCCTCTAGTGTATTATTTTAATGGCATCTCTAATGACATACATTTATGACAGCTGCACTTAGTCTAATGTATGTTTTAAGATAGGATTTAATGGGATGGGAGTTCTGACAAAAAAAAGTTTAAAGATGCAGTCGCTGTCTTTTTTAGAGGGATAAAAGAGTATTATTTTTATTGAGTCATTCAATCATTCACTCAACTGATTTGTTAAAAAACACAGATTCATTCAGGAGAGAAACTTCACTGCTTTATGTTGCTTGGAGACGTGAAAAGGTTGCTTCCGCTTTGGATTTTTTTTGGAACTATTTTAGTTGCCAGAGTACAAAAGTAAAAGTAACTGGCAATATTATGTCTAAAAAGTAAGTTACTCAAATTAACAGAAATGGTGTATAAAAGCAATTTTTATGCTTCTGCTAAATGAGCTGCTGGTGCGAAAATAAGAATGGTTGTAATTGCCTCATAAGCAACAGATAGATACAGTAGTTTAGACGACAGACAGACGACCGACAGACCGACCGACAGACAGACAGACAGACAGACAGACAGACAGATGGATGAGTAAATGTAACAAGGGACCATCATATCTGCTCATAAATAGAGAGCGAGCTCAGGAATATCATGTGTTGCCACCCTGCACCACTACAATCCTTCACCGTTAGGTGTTGAGGTTTATTTTTAACACTTTGGAATTCTGGAATGATGGATTCTAGACTGGTTGTTTGAGGATGAGAGAGGAGTAAAGCAGACCAGAGTAGAGTAGAGTAGAGTAGATCAGAGTAGAGTAGATCAGAGTAGAGTAGATCAGAGTAGAGTAAAGTAAAGTAAAGTAAAGTAGAGTAGAGTAGAGTAGAGTCATTTGTACCATCTGATACTACTGTTGACTGAGATTGCCAAGAGATGGATTAAAATGGGAAAAAGTGTGGGAGGAGCTAGTTCATCTAATTTGTCAATCATTACACAAGAATATATAAGCAGCTGTTTCCATTACTAGTGAGACAGTTCTTCTGGCATCCCTCCATTATCTCATCTAATTCATTATTTCTATTCATTCATAAATCCAGGGGGTCAAGTTGAGTCTCAAATTATATACTCAAGGATTATATGGTAAAATGGTAAATGGACTGCATTTATATAGCGCTTTCACAGACCCAATGGCCACCAAAGCGCTTTACAATTTGCCTCACATTAACCCATTCACTCACTCATTCATACACCGACGGGCGATGTATATAAACATGCAAACTCATGAAACTGCAGTTCATTGGCACTGAAGGTAAATTTGCATCGCTCTGAATAAACTACTTAAGCATACTTCTAGGTGGGATTACGATTTTATGGAACAGACAAGGAGCTGCAACTGTCAACTTCCAAATGGCATGCCATTTTTCAGTGTTCCTTTAGGATCCAAGAGTGAGTCTTTAGTGCTCCTTCTAAAGGCCCAAATGATTGTCATCAGCTCCAAATAAAGAATCTGCATGACTTAGTCAGTAATTCAGAGACACCTGTCGCAGAGCAGCACATTTGCACAGTTCCCGTACGCCTAAACACCTCAGAAGTGCTCAGAAATGGAATCTGAGCCAAACAAAAAAAGCCCCCCTGAGCTTTCCGGCACTGCCTCGTGCTGACAGCGATGTTCAGCTGTCATGATCATGAACTGTTTGGCTGCCAGTTCAGTGGAAGAAAACAAGCCTCTAAATAGGGCGATTTCTCACAGCAATTACTTCCCTTTCCCAGCTACTAAATATGAAATATAAATGTTATATGAAAGTAAGTGACAGTGCAAGTAGAAATATAACAATAGCATATAAAAGAAGGGATAACAAACGCAACAGGATTAAAAAAAATGAGAATGAAAGGCCGGAAAGGTGTGAAATGCATGCCCGACAAGCGCATAAATAATAAAAAGACAAAATGTATTTAAATATAGTTAAATCTTTAACTCCAGTTCATTTTTAGCATTTTTAATGATTTGTTTTAATATATAAAAATACAAAGTAATACAAATAAATATATAACAAACATCAAATATAATATCTGTACAGTTTGCAGCTCGGACAGGAGGATCAACCTCTGTCCCTGCGAAATAAGTTAACATCAGTCCAGTCTCATAAGAGACCCTTCATCCTCCAGGAAAGTGTCAGCTGTCCCGTGATGACTCTAGAATGGAGGTCCCATGCAATCATTTCCATAGCAGCACATGCTGTCACATTAGAGTTTAGGATGTAACAATGCTCAACATCGGGGATTCCATTTCAGCTCAAGTGTCATTTCAGCAGCGTGTATGACTGTGTTTTTTTATGTTTTGAGAGCATCAATGGCAACGGCAATGATGCGTGGCATGCTGCGGTAAAACGCCTCATTCTCCAAACCCACCAAGCTGTAAAAGGTCAAAGGTCGTCCACCAACCGTGGCCTTGATCCGTGACTGGTACAAACCACGTTCATTCTTAGTTTTCAGGTCGACCAGCACCTGAGATGAAGAACACACACAGAGATATACATAAAAAATTAAAATACAACAGGTAACATAAACAACATGGATAGGCCATCACACAAACAAAACATACATTACTATTCAAAAAGTTGTTTTTTTAAGAAATTGTTTTGTTACTTTTAGCAAGGATGCCCATTCCCTAACCCATTCCGTAGATATAATGATATTTATACTGTACACACTGTATATTCTATCCCATAACCCTACACATCACAGAAAACTTTCTGCATTTTTAGATTTTCAAAAAAATTCACTTAGCATGATTTATAAGCTGTTTTCTTCATGGGGACCAAAAAATGTCCCCTCAAGGTCAAACATTTTGGATATTGCCGTCTTTGTGGGGATATTTTGTCCCCATAAAATAGGGTATACCTGAACCACACACACACACACACACACACACCTCCTGGAAGATCATGTTTATGTTGTTAGATGGAACAGCCAGGATCCAGTTGTACATCTCTTTGGTGGTGCTGACCAGCTGAGCTGATTCAGTTACTCCTGAGCAAACTACAAAACACAAAGAACAAACAGTTTTAAAATATAAAATATTAACCTAATATTCCTTTAAAAATCGCAGCTGAAGTGTTCCATAACACAATAAGCCAGATAGAACTTTGAGAATATAAAAAAATTGCTAAACGTTAATTAAACGAGAAACTGTACCTTTGTCATTGGCTCCTCGTATCAGTCGCTTGTGCAGGTCTCTCTTTCTCCTCTGCAGGAGCTCTGAAACAACACAAGCGGATTTGGGTTTTTATTAGATTGGACATTCATGGTTTAACATTATTCTGCAATACTACTACTTTGTTGTTATTATTCAAAATATCTTTATTTTATTATTTAAACTTTAAAAATTAAACAGATCAAGAAAGAAATATTACTAATACTACTGCACTGTAAAAACAGTAAACTTTCAAACGTTAAAGCTTTTATTTTGGTCTAAAACCGCAAAGAAACCTTAAAGCTAGTATTATGTGGAGTGCTGAGCTGCAGTCTACGTGCATGAAATGAAAGTTTTTTAATATATTCGAAAAACAAATTCTGTATAAATACGGAAAAATCATATCCCTGATAATGTAAATTACCACAGAAAAGAATTGTGGTAAAAGAATCTGTTTTAAAAAGAAAGTAAAATAAATGGGGCCATTTAAGGTTAAACTCATTCTGAGGCTTGTATTTTTGTCAAATCACTTGCATAAATGATTTTTAATGTTTAAAAAGACGTTGTTGTGGTAGGATGACTGTTGTAGGTGAATAAAATTCTAGTTATTTCAGAAAAATCTTTTCTTGAAAATCTTTTTCAAGGTTTCCTGTTTTTCTTTCCCTATATTCTTTCCTGTTTTCCTCTTACTTTTAAAGAGTGGCTGTTGAAGCTGGGGCATCTGGGTAGGCACAGAGCTTTTTTCGAGGAGTGAGTCAGAAGGTTCCGGAGTCTTGAGCTTCATTGGTTGTGCCGAAGGTTCTGCGGATGTGGATGTTGTATCCATATCATCCCGAGGGGATTCTGTCATCACCGGATGTCCTGTGACACTTCCTGTAACGCTTCCTCTGAGAACTTTATACATCAGAGAAGTCCAAATGTCAGCTGACAGTACAGGCTCCCTTGCATGGGCACTATTATCCGGTTGTTGTTTTCCAGTGTTGGGAATGGTGAAATCCCTCTGGAACAGTTGGTGGTCCAATTCTGGTATGACAGGAATGCGCAGTGAATCTAGTTTGGATCGCAGGGCAGTGATGGATGAGCGCAGCGCTCCGTCGAGCTGCTGAAGAGGTGCTTTTTCACTCTCCTCACCCTGAAACTTTCATAAAAAAAAAACTAATTTAGTAAAAGGATTGTTCCTCATCTGTAATATAAAAAGAATCAAGCCAAACTCACACTACCGTTCAAAAGTTTGGGGCCAGTAATGTTCTTTAATATTTTTGATAAAAGTCTCTTATGCTCACCAAGGCTGTATTTATTTGATTAAATATACAGTAAAAACTGAAATAATGTAAAATAAATGTTTTCTATTGGAATATATTTTAAAACATATTTTATTCCTTTGAGGAAAGATCATTTTCATCATCATTACTCCAGTCTTCAGCGTCACATGATCCTTCAGAAATCATTCTAATATGCTGATTGTAACATTTATTATTATTATCGGTATCAATGTTGAAATCATTGCTGCTTTTTTTCAGGATTCTTGGATGAATAGAAAGTCTCTTTTTTTACTTTTGTAAAATTATAAATGTCTTTACTGTCATTTTTAGTCAATTTAATGCACCCCAATTTTACCGACCACAATTTTTGAATTGTAGTGTAATCTTAGTTTATTTTTAACTAATGTCTGTGTAAACAAAACTTAATTTGATCTGAAATTAGACAAGATTACCGGTGTGAAGAGTTGTTGCTCCTGAGACAGGTTATTTGAGTTCTTTAGTTCTTTGTGTAGATCCAGATCTTCAGCAATGCCTCTGAGGTAGCGTTCCCAGTCGTCCACCAGAGGGCCCACTTGCTGGAATAGTGCTGGCAGGCCTACCTGCTCTTTGAGAATAATATGTTGTTGGTTAGAATAACAATATGGAGAATGATGAGAATAATGTCCTGAAAAATGCTACATTCTGGAAAGCATTGTATATCTTCTCTTGAGCCCTTGTTGACATTACATTAGAGACAGTTTTAATGGCTCTACCTGTTACAAGTGCATTTCTGCGTCTTCGTGGCATATGAGCAGAACTGTACACATTCTCCACCAACTGAGGAAGAGTCTGAGTGAAGAAGGTCAGATCAACTTTATCTCTGATATAGTCATCTGCCCTCTGAAGCAAGTCCAGCAGAGTCTGCAGAAAGGAATGCAACTCTGTAGAGAGAAAGACATTCATACTTTTATTCCGAAAGGATGTTTTAAATTGATCAAAGGCTTTTAAATTGTAACTGAAAAATTATATGTCAAATAGATGCTGTCCTTTTGAACTTTCTATTCATTAAAGAATCCTGAAGAAAATGTCATCATGATTTCCACAGAAATATTAAGCAGCAAAACAGTTCCCTTTCGTTAGGGAACTCCTACGTCTCGTCGGAGGAGTTTCCAACGAATTGGGATCACGCTAGGGAGACCAATTGCCTTCGAGTGAATTAAAACGAGCCAATGAACATTGGCATGCAGGACTTGCATTCCGCGCCCCGCCTATCAGTGCGGGTATAAAGCGGAAGCGAGCGCATAGGCAAAATGCTTTTACCTTCGGAGCCGACCGGTAGTGTCCTCTGAGTGATGAGCTTCGAGATTGTGTTTGTCTTCACGCTCAACGAGTCTGCTGTTTCTCTGAAGACCTCTCTGTGTTGGTGTGACGGCGCTTCAGCGATCTTCGCGATCTCCCGGGTGCCAGCTGCTGCTTCAAGCGATCTGCCTTTTTTCAAAGAGCTGTTGTCACAGCTGGTATTCGGTTGAGTGCGCACAGCGGGCTTGCAGTTTCCCCGCTGTGTTGCCGCGGTTATCCCTGTGTGCTTCAGCACAATTAAGAGAGTGTTTTCTGTGAAAGAGCAACACGGGTGAAGATCGCGTCCTTTTCAGGATGACGTTTCATCCGTGTGTTTCTGGGTGCGGTCAACTTCTGCCTCTGGTTGATGGTCATGATCGCTGTCTCTCGTGCTTGGGCCTCGCGCACGCTGAGGCAGCGTTCATGAATGAGTCATGTTCTCACTGCGGGAGCATGACCATCGCGGTGCTTAGACTGAGACTGAGGACCCTTCAACGAGGTGAAGTCCCTTTGGAGATTCCCCGATCTAGTTCTTCTTCTGGTTCACTCCAGAAGAAGGCTACTTCGGCTAATCCCATTGGTAGTCTGAGGGTGACAGTGAGGAATAACCCGCCGGGTGAAAGACCCCCGCAGGCTTCCCACTCCTCTGCATCGCTGCCATTGGAGCCTCAGGGGGAGCGCGCCGGGCCATCTCGTGTGGTCCCGGTCGTTTCCTTCGGGGCTCCGCCGGAGGACCAGATGTCGATCGCTGCATCGGAGGGAGATCGGTCATTTTCTGGGGATGACGACCCGGCTGCACTGCCCCCTTCGGGTGTGGTAGTGTTGTCCGAGCCGGACCCGGATATGACCCTTATGCTCGCCCGGGCGGCCGAGAGGGTCGGGCTCGTGTGGAACCCTCCACCGTGTCCCGAACCTTCTCGGCTCGATGATTGGTTTCTCGGGGCGGCTCGTGTTGGTTTTCAGCGCCCCGCCCCGGTTCCTTTCTTCCCGGAAGTGCATGAAGAGGTGACGAGATCGTGGACGGCCCCTCTGGCGGCCCGACACAGGTCGACTCCCTCTTCCTCCCTCACCACTCTTGATGGCGGGGCAGTGAAGGGATACGAGGGCATCCCCCCAGTGGAGCGGTCTGTGGCGATGCAGCTGTGTCCCAAGACCGCGTCCACCTGGCGGGGTAACCCCTCGCTCCCCTCCCGGGCATGTAGGTTCTCTTCCAGTCTGACTGGTAAGGCTTACACTGCCTGTGGGGAAGCTGCTTCGTCTCTGCATGCCATGGCGCTCCTTCAGGTCCACCAGGCCCAGGCGCTCTGTGACATGCAGGAGGGTGGGACCGACCCGGGGGTGCTCCAAGAGCTGCGTACGGCGACGGACCTCGCCCTACGGGCGACGAAAGTCACTGCACGTTCCCTGGGTCGGGCGATGTCCACACTTGTGGTCCAGGAGCGACACCTGTGGCTCACCCTGGCTGATATGAGGGAGTCGGACAAGAGTGGTCTCCTGAACTCCCCCATTTCCCAGGGTGGCCTCTTCGGCGATGCGGTGGAGAGCTACGCCCAACAGTTCTCCGCCGCCCAGAAGCAGTCGGAGGTGATTAAACACATCATGCCCCGGAGACAGGCTGTGGCTGCCCCGTCCCCGGCGGTTGCACCTCCGGCTGCTCGTCGCCGAGGGCGCCCTCCTGCCGCCACCTCCGCCCCTGCTCAGCCCAAGCAGCAGCCAGCGAAGCAGCAGGGTGCTGGCCGCAAGAGAGGTGCCCAGCCCGCTCGGGGTTCGTCGAAGCCCCCCGGTAAGAGGAGAGGTAAGCGACCCTGAGACGGGCGACTCAGAGGACGTCGGAGCTGCTCTTCGGGAGGGTGCCCCTGCACATCTCCTTCCCCCGGTGGAGGGCCGGGTGGAGAATCTTTGTTTTCCTTTTCTTTTTGTTCCGCCGCTGGCCAGCCGGTCAGCGGTACCCAAAGTTTCAATAAAAGAGCAATTTCTACTTCCTCTGGGTCACTCACGGTCGAGACTGGCAGTCAAAGTTCAGTCTCCTCCGTCCAAGAGGAGAATGACAGTGTGCGCCGCCTCGTTGCCTCGCCGCTCTCATTCCCCTCGCCCCAGCTCTCAGATGTCAGTGACGCCGCTACGGCCTCGTCACTCTCGTCTCTGGCTGGGCAAGGAGGTGTGGAAACCAGGACTCGACGCCCCCGGGCCTCGTTCCTCGTTTCCCCTCCTTCCTTCGCCTCGGGTCAGCCAGCAGCCGAACGCCTCCGGGCCTTCCCTGCTGTCCGCCCCCCGGTGGAGACAGGTTGGTGTTGTTTCGCACACTCAGACCCCTCTCTCGGCCGCAGCAATGCCTCCGGAGTCCGGTCCCTGTCTTCCACCCCGCTGCCCCTCCGGGGGTACGCCGGTGGTCCGGGTGGGCTCGTTGGTAGGGTCTCTCGAAGCCTGGCTAGCGCTTCCGAGGCCGTCCCGCTGGCTCATCCGTACCATCCGGCTCGGCTATGCAATTCAGTTTGCCCGCCGGCCTCCCAAGTTCAGGGGCATCCACTTCACCCGTGTGCGGAGCGTCGATGCCCCTGTCTTGAGGAAAGAGATCGACGCCCTGCTGGCGAAGGACGCGATCGAGCCGGTCCCTCCAGCCGAGATGAGGTCTGGGTTCTACAGCCCTTACTTCATCGTACCCAAGAAATCCGGGGGGTTACGGCCAATCCTGGACCTGCGAGTTTTGAATCGGGCCCTGCACAAGCTCCCGTTCAAGATGCTCACGCAGAAGCGCATCTTCGAATGCATCCGTCCCCAGGATTGGTTTGCAGCGATCGACCTGAAGGACGCGTACTTTCATGTCTCGATTCTTCCTCGACACAGACCTTTTCTTCGGTTTGCGTTCGAGGGTCGAGCATATCAGTACAAGGTCCTACCCTTCGGCCTGGCCCTGTCGCCCCGTGTCTTCACGAAAGTCGTGGAGGCGGCCATTGTTCCCATGAGAGAACATGGCGTTCGCATTCTCAACTATCTCGACGACTGGCTTATAATAGCTCACTCGCGAGATATGTTGTGCGAACACAGGGACATGGTGCTCCAACACCTCAGCCGTTTGGGTCTTCAGGTCAACCGGGACAAGAGCAAACTCTGCCCCACGCAGAGGATCTCTTATCTCGGCATGGAGCTGGACTCGGTCGGCCAGACGGCGCGCCTCACAGAGGAGCGCGTCCAGTCAGTGCTCAACTGCCTCAAGTATTTTCAGGGCAGGTCAGCGGTTCCACTGAAGCAATTTCAGAGGCTCCTGGGGCATATGGCAGCCGCAGCCGCGGTAACGCCGCTCGGTCTGTTGCATATGAGACCGCTTCAGCGCTGGCTTCACGATCGAGTCCCGAGATGGGCGTGGCAGAGCGGCACGTTCCGGGTCAACATTACCCCGCACTGTCGCCAAACCTTCGGTCCTTGGTCGGACCCTGCCTTTCTACGGGCCGGAGTGTCCTTAGTCCAGGTGTCCAGGCACGCTGTGGTTTTCACAGATGCCTCTGCCAACGGATGGGGGGCCACGTACAACGGGCATGCAGTTTCAGGTCTGTGGACGGGGCCTCAGCTGCATTGGCATATCAACTGCCTAGAGTTGCAAGCAGTACGCTTGGCTTTGTGCCGCCTCAAGGGGCTCCTTCTGCACAAAGATGTACTGGTCCGTACGGACAGCACTGCGACCGTTGCGTACATCAACCATCAAGGTGGTCTACGCTCCCGTCGTATGTCGCGACTCGCCCGCCATCTCCTCCTATGGAGTCAGAAGCATCTGAGGTCGCTTCGGGCCATTCACATCCCGGGTGTGCTCAACCGTGCAGCCGACGAGCTCTCACGGCAGCCGCCTCTTCCGGGAGAATGGCGACTCCATCCCCAGGCGGTCCAGCTGATTTGGGGAATCTTCGGAGCCGCTCAGATAGATCTGTTTGCCTCTCCGGACACGACCCATTGCCAGTGGTTTTATTCTCTGACCGAAGGGTCTCTCGGTACAGATGCGCTGGCGCACAGCTGGCCCCGGGGCCTTCGCAAATATGCGTTTCCCCCAGTGAGCCTTCTCGCACAGACTCTGTGCAAAGTCAGGGAGGACGAGGAGCAGGTCTTGCTAGTTGCGCCGTATTGGCCCAACCGGACCTGGTTCCCAGAACTTATGCTCCTCGCGACAGCACCTCCTTGGCCCATTCCTCTGAGGAAGGACCTGCTTTCTCAGAGACGGGGCACTCTTTGGCACCCGCGTCCAGACCTCTGGAGACTCCATGTCTGGTCCCTGGACGGGATGCGGAGGTTCTAGGTGGGCTACCACAGGCAGTGGTAGACACCATCACTTCCGCTAGAGCCCCCTCTACGAGGCGCCTCTATGCGTTGAAGTGGAACCTGTTCGTCGAATGGTGCTCCTCCCGTCAGGAGGACCCCCGAACTTGCTCGGTCGGAGTCGTGCTTTCCTTCCTGCAAGATGGGTTGGAGCGAAGGCTGTCTCCCTCCACCCTCAAAGTGTATGTCGCCGCAGTAGCCGCACATCACGATGCAGTAGAAGGTAAGTCTTTGGGAAAGCACGACCTGATCATTAGATTCCTTAAGGGTGCTAGGAGGTTGAATCCACCTCGTGTTTTGCACCCTGTACCCTCTTGGGACCTAGCTCTGGTACTTAGAGCTCTTCAGAGTCCTCCCTTTGAGCCCCTGTCGACAGTAGAGCTGAATATCCTGTCCATTAAGACAGCGCTCCTGTTAGCATTGGCTTCTTTCAAGAGGGTCGGGGATCTGCAAGCTTTTTCGGTCGACGAATCGTGCCTGGAGTTCGGGCCGGCTTTGTCTCACGTTGTTTTGAGACCCCGGCTTGGATATGTGCCCAAGGTTCCTACCACTCCCTTCGCGGACCAGATAGTGAACCTGCAAGCGCTGCCCCTGGAGGAGGCAGACCCAGCCCTAGCTTTTCTCTGTCCCGTCCGCGCTCTGCGGGTTTATGTCGACAGAACGCAAAGCTTCAGAACCTCAGATCAGCTCTTTGTCTGTTACGGAGGCCAGCAGAAGGGGAAGGCCGTCTCCAAGCAGAGGTTAGCCCACTGGCTAGTGGATGCTATCACCAGAGCATATGAGTCTCTAGGTGAGCCTTGTCCTCCCAGGTTGCGCGCTCACTCTACTAGAGGTGTTGCCGCTTCCTGGGCTTTGGCTCAAGGCGCCTCGCTGACAGACATCTGTAGAGCTGCGGGCTGGGCGACACCTAACACGTTCGCTAGATTTTATAGCCTCCGTGTTGTACCGGTTTCCTCCCGTGTACTCGCTACGGCCAGTAGCACGAGGATTTAGGTATGTCGGCTTGCTACGCCATTCCCGCCCCAGGGGCCGGATACGTGCGTCTTTTTGCTCCGTTGGTTCCCCAACAAACGGTTAACCTCGTGAGTTCCTCCATCACCCCTCCGGCGCCAGGCGAGGCGGATCGCTCGGCGCCAGGTCTACTACCTCTCGTGTGAGTTGCTATTAGACTGGGTGTCCTTACAGTGGTCCCTTCGGTGACCCATTTTTTCCACTTCCAGCTACCCTCCGGGTTAGCTCCGTGTCTTCCCCTCGACAGACCTGCTCTGTCGTCCTTGCTGAGTACGCTCCCACCCCTCGGGCTGGGACTACCTCAAGGACTGCCGTATGTTTCACTACCCTACGGGCTAGTACATGCGTGTATTCCAGTGCCTCCCTTCGGGCGGGCAGGGGCTCCGCAGCGTCCCCTCCTACGGGGCACGCTTCCCCAGTGTTATCCAAAGTCCACTGAGCGGGTCTTGCGGAACAGCAGTGTGACTCTTCCTAGCTAGCTCCCGCCGTAAAGAAAACTAAGAAACTGCTTAGGCGGGTAGCTAGGCTGGGCGCTGGAAGGGGCCAGCACCATGGCGTTTTAGTAGGGATCCCAATTCGTTGGAAACTCCTCCGACGAGACGTAGGAGTTCCCTAACGAAAGGGAACGTCTCGGTTACGTATGGTAACCCTCGTTCCCTGAGTAGGGAACGGAGACGTCTCGTCCCGTCGCCATGCTTGCTGTACCCTCGCGGAGGACTGGACTCCGTTCGGCTCCTCAGCGTAAAGCATTTTGCCTATGCGCTCGCTTCCGCTTTATACCCGCACTGATAGGCGGGGCGCGGAATGCAAGTCCTGCATGCCAATGTTCATTGGCTCGTTTTAATTCACTCGAAGGCAATTGGTCTCCCTAGCGTGATCCCAATTCGTTGGAAACTCCTCCGACGAGACGTCTCCGTTCCCTACTCAGGGAACGAGGGTTACCATACGTAACCGAGACGTTTTCAACATTGATTATAAGAAATGTTTCTTGAGCACCAAATCAGCATATTAAAATAATTTCTGAAGGATCATGTGACACTGAAAACTGTAAAAAGTCTAAAAGTAATGGCTGGTGAAAATGTATCTTTGCCATCACAGGAATTTAATTTTAAAATAGACCACAATCATTTTAAATTGTAGCAATATTATACTGTTTACAGTTTTTACTCCATTTTTAATCACAAAACAAAAAGTAGCCTCGGTGAGCCAAAGATACTTTTAAAAAAAATTCTAAAAAAATCTTCCCAACCCCAAACTTTTGAATGGTAAAATACACTGCAAGTCAAAGTTTGGATGTGACTTAATTTATGATCTTGAAATTTCCTTTAATTTAATTTAAAGGCTTAACTTTGAACGAAGTCTCTTACGCTCACCAAGGCTGCATTTTATGTGATCAAAATCACGGAAAATAGTAATAATAAAAAATCAGTATGCACATCCAAACTAGCACTTCTTTGAAGGTAAATGTTGTTAAAATATGTACATTTTTTTCAATTAAAATGTCTGGATAACTTACGGCACTTCTTAAATCGGCTTTGGCATTTGTCCTGAGCGAGACGCTGACAAGCAGAGGGGTCGAGTGTCGAGGAGCAGGATAGTGTGTAGTAGTGGCAGAGAGTGTTGAACTCTGACATCTGCTGTTCCTCAGACAGCTCAGTTGTCTTAAGCATCTCAGGACATGTGGGCTCTCGACTCCCGAAGGACTCTGGAATTTGGAGAATGAAATGTAAATGGCTTTTGCAGGCTTCGTGGCTTTTCACTGAGCAGAAAGTGTGGGAGGTGGTGGAGATATTCTGTTTGTGCAACATGTTGAGCAACTCACTCTGTATCTCTGTCATGACCCAATCAGAGAAGGCGGTGACCCGTGTGTAAACGCCAGGCTTTCCCCTCTCTCCACAGCCATCACCCCAAGAGGTGATGCCAAACAGCTGAAACCGCCCTGATAAACGGTCCTGGAAGATCAACGGTCCTCCAGAATCACCCTGGACACATGCAAAGAGACAAAGTCAAGTCAGATTATTGTAAAGCAGATGCAGTGTTTATAAAGGGGAAATCATCGCTGTCGGGCAGAAACCTTATATCTTGGTATATTTTGTCCTTTTTTTTTTTTTTTTCATAAATCATTAATATAGATCACCCTTTACATCTATCTGTGGGTTCTGAAAACATGTAACCATTGAAATGTATTAAAAAGAGCTTGTGAGTGTAATTCCATTGGATCCTCAAACTGTCGGTCAAACCTCATAACTCCACCCACTTCTATCTGCTTGTTTGCAATTCAAAGATAAAGAAAGAACTGGCTGTTTGAACAGGTACAGCATTTTCTTCGCTCAAGAAACAATTTATAAGGCTAATGTTTTATGTATTTGAGGAGCAGAGAAGAGTGTCTTAGTCTAGCATTTGCCATTGAGTCACAGCCAATACTGTTTTTATAACATGAGATTTTGGCCACATTTTTGGCCCACATTGCTACAATAAACTTTATAACCAGTAAGTTGATGAAAACGTAACATGATGCACTTACTGCCTCAGATGCGGCTGTTCTAATGATGGTCAAAAACCTCCATCTGAGCTTGATTTTGGTAAAATGTTAATAATATAATGACACGTGCAAGTATCCGACCATATATAAATCCACAATATCAACTTTGTATTTTTAAAATTACAATGTTTTTTTCTATTTCCTGAAAAGTAGAGGTTTGGGACATATACAAGGTTTCCACCCGACAGTGACGATATGATGTTTCTTTATCAGGTGTGGTGTTCATAATGCAGGCTTGTATGGTAATGTGTTCATACCTGGCATGAGTCAATGCCCCCAGACAAGTACCCAGCGCAGAACATGGTGTTGGTGAGCAGCTCCTTCCCCAGAGCACTGCGACAGGTGGTCTGAGAAAGGAGGGGAACCTTCGCCTCCATCACCACATCTGCAGAGGGGCCGTCTACACACGTACAGAGAATCAAGACAAACATAAATAGAAAAACACGTTACAGAATTTTAGGACAACATTGTGTGCTCTTTTGCTAATACATGAGTTCAGAGGCATAATCTCTTACCCTCATACAGAGAGCCCCAGCCAGCGACCAGACAGGGTGTGCCAGCCGGTGGATCGAGGTCAGAGGGCAAGCAGACAGGTGTGACCCGTTCAGACAGAATTACGGGAGAACTCAGCTCCACCAGAGCAATGTCGTTATTGAAAGTCTTTGGGTTAAACTACAACAGGAGATAAGAATTGGACATTTAAAAATAATAAAACTCTTTATGAATTTATTTAGTTTAAAAAAGTAAAAAACAATGCATATATACACAGATGAGGCAAAACATTATGACCACCTGCCTAATAGTCAAGTCACATTTATTTATATAGCGCTTTTTACAATACAGATTGTCTCAAAGCAGCTTTACAGAGATGACATGAAAATAATGCAACAAGGTTTGTTTCCAGAAGAAAATAGCGTCACAGTCCAGATTAAGTAAGTTCAGTGATGTTTCATTTTTGGTGTAAAAAAGTTATTCATAATAGTTCATTTATATACTGTATATAGCCGTTCTGGAGAAAACCGTGATGTCATCGTCCAGCTCAGTTCAGTTTTCATATAATGGTGTCAATACAGGCAGATCAATATTATTGTTGAATATTAAATTAAATGTTAAATTAAAGCGTAAAAGGCAACAGTGGCAAGGAACCAAAACTCCATTAGGTGGCAGGATGGAGAAAAAAACCTGGCTCAGTCGAGGGGCCAGTTCTCCTCTGGCCAATGAACAAATGAGAACTGAGTGTTTGCTTACCATCTAATTTACCCAGACCATGATATGTGGCCTTGCTAGGAGATGAATCAATGATATTCGCTTCACCTTTGACTAGTCATCATGTTTTGGCTCATCATATACTGAATATAAAGCAAGGATAAATGAATAAGTCAAATATTTGACTGGTTGCATTTTTGATGGATTTACCTTTGGATGAGTGATGATGCGATTGACTTTCATGATCTGCTCATCAGGGTCAGATTTTGTGAGATCAAACTCTCCCACTACAGCTGTCCAGTAACTCTCACTGCGGCTCCTATTGGGGGGAGAGATACATTTTGTACGTTCACAAACCATTTGAATACATTCACAAACAATAAGACAGCAAAATGTATAATCCTTTTCATATAAATGGTGACAACAGCAATATGGTAAAAGACAATGTTCAAAAAAATGTAATATTAACAAATCCAACAAACAGTTATTCCACTACAGGTATTTGGTTCATTGTTTTTAATGATATGGCGCATTATATAAGTGTGTGTATTTCTGATATTTTACAACAGCTTCAAATGTTTCTCATCCACGCAACACACTCTCTCACCTCAGATGAGATATGTCATTTGTGCTCTTACCCAGCAAAGCAGTGGGCGGCAGTGAGGACCCAAGAGCTGTCAACCAGCACGCCCCCACACATCAGAGCCCCATCCAGCCGCAGGTTCACCAGCCATGGCCAGCTGCCCAGAGGGGCAGGAGATCCCCCCATGATACGAGGACGAGGCTGTGTCAGGTTTTGTGTGACGGAGAAACGTTGGCCGCACACAGCTACGTCAAAGACACATCAAATATGATTAGAATATGACATAACATTAATTGATGGTATAGTGTTAGTTCAGTCTTTTAAATAATTGTATCAATTTATTAACAAATTGTACACAATCAGTCCAAAGAATCATTAGGAATTTTTTTATGTTTTTGAAAGGAGTCTCTTTTGCTCACCCAGGCTGCATTTATTCAATCAAAATTCAGTAAAACAGTAAAACTATGAAATATTAATATGATTTAAAAGACCTGTTTTATATATTTTAATATGCTTAATATAGTGTAATTTATTCCTGCGATAGTTAAGCTGAAAATTATTATCAAAACAATATTGCTCAAGAAACATTTCTTATTATTATTGTTGAAAACAGCTTTCGCTGCTTAATATTTTTGTTGAATCAACTATAAATTTTTTTTCAGGATTCTTTGATGAATTAAAAGTTTAAAAGAACAGCATTTATTTGAAATAGAAATAGAAGTCTTTACTGTCATTTTAGACCAATTTAATGAATGAAAGAATTCTCCACAAAAATAATAAGCACCAAAAAGTTTGTCTGGTAGTGTAGTTTTTACATAATCTATTCTAAACAATTAAGTAAAAAAAACTTTTTATAGGAATAATATTTGAATGTTTGCATAATACAATGACATTTTTTATATTTCAAAAGACATTTGTCTTTACCCTGTGTCGTGGTCTGTGTGGCCGGCTCCAGATTCTGCATGGTGTTGAGCAGACTGCACTGCAGGACACGAGCGCTGCAGCTCTCTCCCATGACCCTGACGCACATGTCTTTGTTCACCTGTGCAGTTGTGCACCGCCGTCTGTAGAAGCCACAGGCCTGACTCAGCAGCCAGCTCCTCTCGGCTTCATCAGCTTCCTGCTGAGCGCGAGAGATGACCTCGCAACTCGGCTCTGACTGCATGTCCTCTGGAGATGCTATGGAATTACAAGCATTATCATCAGCACATTAAGTCAAAGAGTCCATGTAATGAAGCATGCATGTATTCAAGCTTACCACAGGCGCCTTTTCGCTGTCCACAGTCCTGAAACAGACAGGGCACACACCCTCTGCAGCCTGCCTCAGCCTTACTACGGTCCGACACGGCAACATCTACGGCAGACAGAGCGCGGGACAGAGCGGCCTCCATCACTACTGTTCCTCTATCAGACAGCGCTGGAAAGATATGTAGGGAAAGGTGAGTTTATGCCTCAAAACAACCAACAAATAAAGCAAATCAGTAGAGTATGCGCTATTGAAAACATTTAAAAGCAGGTTCAAAACAAGAAATATGAGACATTTATGAGAAGACACACACTCTTAATAATAAAGTTTCTTTATTGGCATTGATGGTTCCATGGAGAACCTTTATCTTCCATGGAACCTCTCCATTCCACAGAAGGTTCTTCATAGTGGAAAAAGGTTGCTTAGATTTTTAAAATGTTCTTCACATGTAGAAAAAAAAAGGTTATTTTAGGAACTGTTCACCGAAAGGTTCTTTCGGGAATCAAAAATGGTTGTTCTGTGGTGCAAAATCACCCTTTTGGAAAAATTGTTTTTTAAGATTGAATCATATTTGGTTCAACAATAAAATGGTCAAATATATGAATACAAAAAGAAAAAACTATTACAAAATTACAAGGCAGAGAGAAAATGAAACATTTGCACAGAAAACAAGATGTCTGAAATTGATTTCTTCAGTAAAAATAAATCCATTGGTAATCTCTCAACACCTTACTGGGTGTGATGTGTGCGGTATTTTATCAGTCAAGGTTTTTCCATCAGGACAAGTGAGCAAACTCATGCTCAAAGCAGTGCCGAAGACTCCAAACACAAAGTTCAAACACACCGAACATCATTCAGCCGTCCCCTCTTCTCTATATCCCAGAGAGAGAGAGAGAGAGAGAGAGAGAGAGAGAGAGAGAGAGAGAGAGAGAGAGAGAGAGAGAGAGAGAGAGAGAGAGAGAGAGAGAGAGAGAGAGAGAGAGAGAGAGAGAGAGAGAGAGAGAGAGAGAGAGAGAGAGAGAGAGAGAGAGAGAGAGAGAGAGAGAGAGAGAGAGAGAGAGAGAGAGACTTCAAAGCTGATTGAGACCTTAATTAATGGCCTGAACTCTGGCCTCTATAGTGACTACGCTAAACTCCTGAACACAGTCTCACTGTGACAACACACAAGATTCTTACCAACAAAAATAATGTTTTATTGAACAGCATATAGAGACTTTGTTGACTTTTACACAAAATATATGTACTTCATTAAAAGTAGTAGTGTTTAATCAATATGACAATCTCAGAGTATGAGATTTCTGGATAAAGATCTGGGATCTTATATCTCAAAGAAAGGATATAACATTTAAAGCAATATCTTGCTGAAAGTACAAGCTAGCACAGAGAAGTAGGCATGACTCTCATTTAGATGGAAGAATCTGTCAGATGCAAGGGTGAAAATGTCTTTTGAATATTACGCAGGTCAAAAAGTTTATACTTAGAGAAACTCAATGTCAAATGTCAAAGCAAGCTGGAGCTCTGGCATCTCTGCTAACAATATCTTACATTAACAGTAAGGGTTTTCATCTTTTGGTTAAGTATATGTATTTTTTTTTAATAGAAGTTGCAAACGGCTACGCTTAACCAATAGATCGGTTAGATGCCACAGTGAGAAACAACAAAAATGTCCAGATATCGAGCCTACCTTTGAGCGAGCTCTGTGGCATTCTGTACACCTCTCTCACCGGTGGTGCTCCACCGCACCAGCCAATCACCGTCAACAGCAGCAGTGACATCACACCCATGACTTCACTTCACCTGTCCACAGGTGAGTCTTCCAGGAGAAAAGCGTACTTTCAAACAGCCTTAAGAAGTTCCACTTTTCAAAAGCACAGGCGCATGGACTCAACTCCGTTCGCATCAAGGGTCTGTGCAGTACGAGTGTCTTCCACGTCCTAACTGCCTTAGCTTTCTCCCACACTCCCTGTCGGAGTATCTGTTAGTGACAGAAGCTGATGGAACAATGGAAGAGCATGGAGCAGCCCTGCAGATATATGCAAGACCACTGGACCACTCTCTAAGGGGGTGGGCATCAGGGCCAATGCACTCCCAGTTGAATTCATTAAGACGATGAGAGCAAATCACGAGGAACTTGCCAAGGCTGGAAATGGCTTAGTTCTGTGGTGAGAGAAAAAGAGCGAAAGAGAAAGAGAGCTGGATGGGTAGGGGGCGGGTTGTTTGAATTCATTAACATTAGAGAGAGACAGAGAGGAGGGGGTGAGAGAGTGAGGGAGAGAGACAGAGAGAGGGAGCATCTGTCATTCAGCCAATCTCTGAATGAGAGCATTGTGCTCCTCCCTGAGAGTTCAAAGCCAGCGAATGTGGCGATCACAGGCACGCCGACCTCCTTGATCACTTTCACGCTTTTATGTGCTCCATTAAAATATTGTCAGTTCAGATTATTGCATCTTTCTCAGCTCAGCATAGCCTCATTGCATAAATACATACAACATTAAAAAACAACAGCTCATCATTTGTTTACTCATTACTGAAGATTCGTAGAAAAGTTTGTGTTTTGCTTCCCAATTTGTTGGACAGTCACAGAAGCTGCTTTCCAAAACTTTTTCGAAAACATTTCAAAAAGCAAAATCAAGTTCAATGTTAACGCAATATTTGTCATTTTTTCAAATAATTAATAGACAAAATCGAATTTGAGCTCTGCATATATAACGCTATGAATAAATCATGTATAGGAATGTCTAACTGCTATTTTTGTTTAACTGGAATTGCTTGATAACTTTATATTTGGAAGAAACCGAATACGTTTTGTTGGGCTGCATCTAAATAAAATAAATGCAAATAAAATACTCATACTATGTGTTAATGGTACAATAAACTGATCCGATAATAACTAATAGATGAATCATTACAAATTCTTTTTACATTATACAATCAACAATAGTTCTTGGCAGTGGTTCTCAACCTTTTTGACTCCAAGGCCCACCAATCCAAAGCAATATTTGAAGGCCCCATTCCTTACCCAGTTTTACATGATTTACTCCAGTTCTTTGGGCGGAAATGTTAGAGTTTGGAGTTATTGCCACCTTTTTGTTTTTCCAATTTGTAACTGTCAAAGCCACCTTATTACGGATTTTCTGGAGCTCAGCTATACAACTACACAAACTGTCAACACACTCTCTACAGGTAAATGTTTTCTTTCTTAAAATGTCTATAAACTTTAATTTTCAAATTGTAACTGGATTCCTACCAATCATGTATTTTTCTTTTTTTTTTTGTTTAACAGAACATGGAAGTGTGACCAGCTCATCTTCTCTTCTCCACCAAGTAAGCAACAGATATTGAATTTATGATTAATTTTTATCATGACTTTATGCATAATCATACCCAGTCACAAAAAAACAACACCAAAGCTGCTATCCCATGACTTTATATCACCTTTTCCTTTAAAAGGCTCACATACTGTCCATTTTTGCTCATTTTGGTCTTCATAAACATAATTGTTTTTACATAAAACAAATGGAAGAGACACATTGTAACTCTAAACTCAATTGTGTATTTCAGATGATGCCACACTCACATCCTCATCATCTGCAGAGAGAAACTGTCACTCAAAAAAAACATCATAGAGCAGGGATGTCCAAACGCAGTCCTGGACGGCCACGGTCTTGCAGAGTTTAGATCTAACTTGCCTCAACACACCTGCCATTAGCTGGTGAGTAAGACCTTTAGCTGGTTCAGGAGTGTTTTATTGCAGTTGGAGCTGAACTTTGCAGGACAGTGCAGGACCCTCCAGGAGCAGCGCCACTGGAATTGGGTCTAGCAGGATAACGCGCCATGCCACGAAGCTCAAATCATCTCAAACTGTTTTCTTGGACATGACAATGAGTACTCAAATCCTCCACAGTCACCAGATCTCAATCCATTTCAGCACTTTTGGGATGTGATGGAACGGGAGATTCGCATTATGGATGTATAGCTGAAAAATCAATATGGAGCAAAATCTCTGAGGAATGTTTCCAGCACCTTGTTAAATATATGCCACGAAGAATTAGGACAGTTCTGAAGGCAAAAGGGGGTCCAACCCAGTACTAGCAGGGTAATATCTTAATCAATCAAAATGCAAATCTCAATCTTGCAAATGATTTTAATAATTATTTTGTATCGATTGGGACAAATCTTTCAAAAAACATTTCACAACCACACACAAATCGTAACACTTACCAACAATATATGACAGGCAATTATCCAAACTCCTTCTTCCTAAAGCCTACTGATGCCACAGAATTATATAATATCATAATGGCTCTGAAGAGCTCAAATTCTGCTGGAGAAGATGAAATTAGTAACAAAATATTAAAAGGTATTGCGAATGAAATAATTGAACCACTTTCACATTGCATTAATCTCTCACTGCTTACAGGAATTGTCCCCAGAATGACAAAAATTGCAAAAATAATTCCGATTTACAAAACTGGTGACAAAAATGAAATAAAAAATTATCGTCCCATATCCATCTTACCAAGTCTTTCCAAAATACTGGAAAGAGTAGTGTATAATAGATTGATTAATTATCTCAATACATTGAATATACTTAATCCATCCCAGTATGGCTTTAGGAAAAAACATACCACCAGTATGGCAATCCTTGATCTTACTGAAAAGATCAATGATGCCATAGAAAAGGGGGAATATGGTATCGGAATATTCTTAGACCTTTCAAAGGCCTTCGATACTATTGATTTTTCCATATTATTGTATAAATTGCACCATTATGGAATTAGAGGTCAATCTCTTAATTGGTTCAAGAGTTATTTATATCAGAGGCAACAATATGTAACTATACGCGAACAGACTTCAGAAAACAAATATGTTCAATGTGGTGTTCCACAAGGATCCATATTAGGTCCTCTCCTCTTTATTATTTACATTAATGATCTGGAAAACTCATCAAAGATTCTGCATAAAGTAATTTTTGCAGATGACACTAATTTGTTTTTATCACATAAAAATGAATTTGAACTTCAACAATTACTTAACAAAGAGCTTCAAAATGTTGACAGTTGGTTTAAAGTAAATAAATTGTCTATAAATACTAGTAAAACTAACTACATAATATTTTGTTCAAATAAAAAACAACTTAAACTTGATGATTTAAATCTACAGATTAAAATAGAGGGAGAGGAACTACAGAGAGTAAAGACGACTAAATTCTTGGGTGTCTTTATAGATGATCACCTAAACTTTAAACACCATATTGAATACCTTATTAAAAAGCTATCAAAGTATGTTGGTCTGTTCTTTAAGCTTAGATATCTGTTTCCTCGTGCAACATTAATCACTCTTTATAAAACCCTCTTTGAACCTCATTTAAACTACTGCAATATCATATGGTGCAACACTTACTGTACTTACCTAAGAAAGTTAGAAATTTTGCAAAAAAAAATTATTCGTGCCATTTCATGGGCTGATTTTAATGCTCCAACTTGCTCTATGTTTCTTAGGTATGGTATTTTAAGACTAAGTGAACACATTAAATTTCATAATGCATGTACTATGTACCAGGTGGTCAATGGACTAAATGGTAGGCTGTGTGAACTTGTTCCTATTCGCTATCCCCGGCACACTTTCCTCACTAGAAATAAGCACATTATTACTGGAAAAAAACGGAGATTAAAAAGCACTGGTATGAGTGTGGTGTGCCGGGGACCGCGGATTTGGAACGACCCTGGATGAAAACTTAAAAAATTCAAGTTCTTTTCTTTATTTTAAACAAAAGCTCAAAAAACAATTATTGAGTCTGTATTCATTTTCTTGAAGTATGTATTATCTCTTACTTTGTATGTATGTCAGTATTAATTTTATAATCTCATGGTACACTGTGAAGAAAAACTGTACTTGTGAAATGGGATCCCCTATTATTTGTTGTACGAATGTTGTATGAAATATTTTCTATGTATGGTCACACATCTGCGATCGTTTTTTTTTTGTTTGTTTTTGTTTGTTTTTTACTTTTTTTACTTTGATTGTTATGGCCCCCGAGTATAAGCTTTAGAGCTTCTTTGGGGACCAGTTCACATACTTGATCATCTTCTTTGTTCTTGGCATTAGTATGTATGTGAATAAAGATGTCTCTCATGTATAATAAAGTGGCCGGTGGGAGTATATCCAGCTTTTCAAGCAAGCCTAGTGGGAATCCTAGTTCTTCAAAGAAAAGAAAAAAGAAAAAGAAAAAACACTTGTTGAGAGTGTATATTAAAATAAGAAATATCTTGATTTTCAGTTGTTTTTGCTTATTTTAATGTATATTTGTATTATTTATCATTTTAAGTCATAATAATTTTAAGTCATCTCCAGGCCACTTTGGAAGTTTGCTTAGGCCCCCTGTTTTGCTCCAGCCCCCTGGTTGAGAACCACTGGTCTATGGCATCCAGCAATGCATCTGACGTTTTCTTTATTATTGCTTTGAACATATGAGGGATTGACTCTGTAATCTGTGTTTAATACCACTTACCAATGTGCTTATAGTGGATGTATAATGTCAGTTCCCCTACTGTTCTAACAGAGTACCCACAAGTATAGATCATCATATCAATGCTAATAATGCACACCACTGGTACACTAATGTTTTTTTTTTCATAAATCTATTGATTTATTATTTGAAATCTAATATATAATATGAGCATGAAGAATCATTTTCACACATGAATTAGCACCTCTGAGTCCAGACCTTAAATTCATTAAAAGTCTTTGGGATGTGCTGGAGGAGACTTTACAGAGTTCTGGACTCTTGCATTGTCAATACAAGATCTTTACCAAAAATGTATGCACCTCTTGATATGAGGCAAGTGATGATTAGTGGCCTGATTCATGGAATAATGGCACATGACAATTAAAATGACTGTTCTTCCCTCAAATAAGGCAGGACATGACAATCAGCACAAAGCTAAACATAAAGGAGCGAATGCACAGACAGATATCCTCTTCAATTCATCAGTGCTAATGAATGATCACTTTTAAGCTGTCACATGGTCAGGTTGGTAGCATCTCTTTGATGTGGACTCTTGACAGGCTTTGTAAAGAAGTGTGGAGAGATTAGCGAGTCCAACTAAAGGACAAGACAGGAACACTGTGTAACGTACGTGTGCTGAGTCTGCAGTCAGGATGAGAGACCCAAATTGGAGTCATCTTTGAGCCAACTGAGCAACTGAACACAGAGAGGGCAGGCGGAGCGGCAGGCCACTTTCAAAGTGCTTCACACAAGGCCTACACAGTATGTATGTATGTGTGTGTGTGTGTGAAAGAGAGCGACGAAAAACCTCTTTTGAAATACAGTGGCACATGAAGCAGAAAGTGTGGGTGTTGGTCAGAAGAACAAGACAAGAAGAAAACAGGCATCGGAGGGTGAGCAATATTTAAGAGTTGTGCTGGTGAACAATGTTTTAAAATACAAAAAAAAAAGAAAGACAAAAAGTAAACAGATAAAAGAACAGAGATGAAAATTTCAAAAGGAAAGATGGACATCCAGAGCAAGAGTCTCCCCATCTCACGTTCTCCTCCTCTTTTGGCACGCAGAATAAAAACAGGAGCCGACAGTGTGTTCCAGGCGTTCTATGTGGCCCCTGCACAATGGTTTTGTCATCCTACTGCCAACTGAAGCACTGAGGGATGGCATGGAAGAAAGAGAAAAAACAGGCGGCTGGTCTCCATTCATCTTTTGCCCCATTCCCTCCCTTCGCCCTGTCGCTCTCTTTGATGTTCCCTGATTAATCTGCCCTCCGCTCCCTCCAGTTTCTGTTGTCCACTTTGTGGTGCTCCGCCAATCTCCTCCACGAACAAGATGCTGATCACAGCGCTAAAGGCGAAAGAGGGATTCAAGGAAAAGTTTGGGAGAGAGCATGTGTGGATACCTTCGGATCCAATTCTACAGTGTTCGGTTAGAAGGAGAATAAGAGTGATCAAGAGTAAATATCACAGACAACTTTTAAAGCAAAGTTCTGGGTTAAGCTTTTCAAGATACATGGCATGCCATTGATTACCACAGGAACTAGTTTAGAATTTTCCCTTAAGTGTGTGAAAAAATGCATTAGGTTTACAAACACAAATGTGAAGCTCAAATTTTGTTAACACAGTAATATTATTTCTAACAGAAAATGTGTATTTGATTTGTAAAGGTGTCTAAACACATCCTTGTATCTGTTATGTGAAAAGCAGGATCTGGATGAAATTTGCTAGTTGTAAACAGCCCTTTATTATTATGTCCTGTTCTGGTTTCCTTGCCTGTATCAGTGCAGATGTTAACCGGCTTTACATGATAGGAGTCAAAATATTGGATTAAAAAAGCACAAAGTTATTGAGCAGTTTTATCGCAATAGTGTAGTCTCAAAAGGTATATAATTTAAGTTGCAGAATAAAGTGAATTTTCACATTCTGGTACAGTGATTTACCCCATAGACCTACACTACCAATAAAAAGAAAGAAATATATTTGAAAGAAAGAAATATATACTGTACATTTATTCAGCAAGGACCGATTAAATTACAGTTTCTCCTTACCAACTTTCAGTTTGGCACAGCAGTTAATTTGAGATTGAAATTGACTTGATTTGAGACATGCATTTTGAATGTAAAATCAACATCTGTGTCAAGCTGAAAGTTGGTAGAGAACTATGTGAAGAGTTTTGAAAAAGTGACCCAAGTATTAATAAATGTGTCGTGGTGATTGTTAAAAAACTGTTAATGCTGTTCTTTTGAACTTTTTATTCATCAATTAATCCTGAAAATGAACTAAAATAAATATTAAGAATGTAATGGAGTAATGGCTTCCGAAAATGTAATTGCGCTATCACAGGAATAAATTACATTTTAAAATATATTAAAATGGAAAAAAATAATAAACTAATATCTCACAGTGTTACTGTTCAGACTGCATTTTAGATCAAATGAATGCAGCCATGCCATGGTGAGCATTAGAGACTTCAAACCTTTGTATGGTATATTGCAAGAACATGAGTGTAAACAGTGTTTTCTTTGTCTTAACAAACTGAGGGACAAATTGAAGTTGTTTTCTGTGGTAACTGACAGCATGTAAAAGATTTACTTGCATTTAACCCAGAACATTTCTTTGAAAGAAATCATCTGTGGGACACCAGCCCAGGCTAATCGCAGAAGACAACACTGTCCTTATGCAATTAAGCTCTAGTTGGGGTGTGAGTTAAATCTTTCCCAGACTGATACTCATTCTCTCATTCTGCTGTAAAGATGAGCTTCGCGTGTGTCGTTTGTTGAGCCATGGATCAGTGAAACCACGCATGTCGTCACAGCCTTGGGGTCTGACGCACAATTGGAGCCAATGAGAGGGCAACTTGAGTTTGTGTGTGTGTGTGAAGTTGTCGGCCTTTTCAATAGTACAGGGGGCAATACAGGGAGGTTACATAAAGACATGGCGCACACACAAACACACAAAAAATACACCCAAACAATCCCTTCACAGTCCTACACAACCGTAATGTTGAATAACACACAGGTATTGTGTACTACTTGTGAAACCATTTGTCTCTATTGTCTGGTGCAGAGAACAATTGAAAAGTGGGTCAGTGGGCTGGAAAAAAATCAGCTCCTAACATTTCAGTTTGAGCATTTTTTTTCCCCAGAGAGCGTTTTCTGCGTGACATGCACGACCCCATTAGCTCACTTACCAGGCTCTTTCAGAACACAACCTCAGTGAGGAAGACATCTGTCTGTATTAGATGATTTTCTCACTAAGGTTATAATGTTAGTCAAGTTGTTTTGTGCAAAAAACAAAACAAAAAAAGAATCCTTTTCACAATAATCCCACTTGTAGTTGGGTTCTCTTGTTTCTTTTGGTCCGGACCAAAAAAGAAAATTCTACATTTAGTCATGGTTCGCTTAGCATTCACACTGTCATTTTTAACACTGAATCTAAAGATACAAAACAAACCAAAAACCGGGAAAATTCATGCTCGGACTCGTTTAATTAAACCAAACCTGCAAAGTGTGAACCTTTTTGTGCCTTTGAGACTTAATTCAAGACAGTTTGGTGTTAGGTCTATTATATCTAATATGTTGGGTTTGCATTGATCCATTTTTCAGTAAATAATAATGTAAAGTGGAAAAATGTGTGCTAAAATGCCAAAGTTGTATGGTCGGACTGAAGCGATGATGTTAAAATAATTTAAGCAAGTGTTTCCTAAAATTGGTATCCCTTTGAAGGATATACAGAGTGGCCTTATGCTACCGCACAGGACGAATCACATCCAACAAAAGTAACTGTTGATGCAAAAGGAAGATATCTGAAAGGAATGTCCAGGTACTAACCAGGATTGTTTCTAAAAAACATAAAACCACAGCTGCCCAACTCACTGCAGAATTAAATGCGCACCTTGACTCTCCTGTTTCCACCAAAACTGTTCGTCGGTAGCTCCACATAGTCAATATAAAGGCACTCGAGCCAATGCCAAATGTCAGTTTCATTGGTGCCAACAGTGCAAATCTTGGGCAGTGGATAATGGGATACATTTATTGTTCTCTGATGAGTCAACCTTCACGGTCTTTCCCTCATCTGTGGGAATTACGGTGTGGAGAAGCCCCAAAGAGGCTTAACACCCAGACTGTTGCTGTCCAGAGTGAAGCACGGGGTGGATCAGTGATGGTTTGGGCTGCAATATCATGGCATTCCCTACTATGCTTGATGAGCAGAGGACTATGAACAAGGGACTACCGAACCATTCTGGAGGACCATGTGCAATGGTTCAAACATTGTACCCTGAAGGGGGTGCTGTGTTTCAGCATGATAATGCACCAATACACACATCAAGACTTGTGACAGAATGGTTTGATGAACATGAAAGTGAAGTTTAACATGGCCTGCACAGTCACCAGATCTAAATATTTTTAAACCACTGGAGGAGCAAGTCAGAAAATGTATCATCCACCAGCATCACATAGTGACCTGTCCACTGTTCTCGAAGAGGAATGGCTCAAAATCCCTCAGGCCACACTGTGAAGGACTTGTATCTGTCATTCCCAAAAGTCAAGACAAATTGTTGTAGCCTACTGGCTGCAAAGGTAGGCCCTGCCTACACCATAATAAATGATTGTGGTCCTAGGGTTAGGGTATTTAATTGCCAATTAAATTTCTAATTTAATTGCCATTGTCATTGGCCTGCTTTTCTGAGCTTGACAAAGAGTGACAACACAAACAAATTGGTAGGATAGGCGTGCAAACCGGGGAAAAAAGAGTAAACATCACATAACCTATGAGAAGGAAGAGTATTACCTCTATAATCATGATAGGTGGCATAGGCGAAACGCTGATTATAATTCATATGTGGGAACATCCGCCATCGCCAACTTTGAAGGGGGGAGCTCCTTGGGTTAGTTGGGATATGTCAACAGCGCCTTCTACCGGACTATGACGATATATTCCCAAATGAGTTTGATTTTGACTTCGTATAATCTGTTTTTAAGTGATTTTACCTTCTGGCAGAGTAACATGTACACTCCAGGAACCTCCTATTTCTAAAAAATAAAAAATAAAAATCAACCAATTAATTTTGATTTACATCTGATTTCACTTTCTCGAGTCAAATCAGGCCATCAACACATTCCCGTTGAACAGCAACAAAATGGCAGTGGAAAGCCAAACTGTAAAAACTAAACATACTCTTTAAAGTAAATGTTATTACAATGTTAGTCCTGATCGAATGCAATATTTTAATCTTTTATTAATATTTGAGGGAAGAAAAAGCTTTTCGTCACTTCACAAGATCATCTATGAGCGAGCACGCGCGCTGTCATACCAGTTTCCACAGAGACCGTCATGTTAATTTCGTGAGGGTGGGAAGTCTAGAGCTCGCGATTTATTTAGCCAAACCATGATTTAAATTAAAATGGTGTTATACTATTGTTTAATATTAGTGTGAAAGATTTTCATAAATGTTAAATTGTTTAATTGGATTAATGCTTTATTGAGACTAACTGATGTTACACACTGACTGTCCTTATAAGAAGTTATAATTAGGCTACCATAGCTGTTATGGGGGAAACGTCAGAAAGACGTCAAAAGGAAAATAGGTCGGAGCAGTTTATGTTGCTAGGCAATCCAGAAAGTTCAGTTCATGCTTATCAGTTAGTACCATAGACTATAAAAACACGCCAAATTACACATACAAATATACACAAATATCTACAACAGAGTAGGCCTAGCTATCTCCAGGGTAGTTAGCCTACATTTTGTGATTCAACAGTGTAAAGTAATCTTCTTTCCAACTGAAGATATTTGGGTAAGGATACACATAGGTGAGAACATTCTCGTGATTCATTAAAATATATTTTAAGTTTTCTCTTATGAATTTGTCTTATACCATAAGTGTTTTTTTCCCCTTCTTGTTGTACACTATAATATTGGTCAGCTGTTAGGCTTATGTAAATATAATGAGTTTCTTTAAAATTACTTAAGTTATTAAGTCTTGTTTTCTGAAAAATCGATCAAAATTAAGTGACTTAATGCATAAAACAAGAAAACATATCTGCCAGTTGGAGAATAATAAACTTAATTTAAAGAGAAAACAAGTTTATTGTTCTTACCCCATTAGCAGATTTTTTTTTGCTGTTTGTATTGTGGCCTAAATTAAATTGCATATCTGGATTAATACATTGCATTGTTGATATTTCTGAAATGACAAATCTCTTAAATGCATTCACACACACATATATAGAGTATATACTGTATATTTATGAATGAATGAATGAGGCATTTATATAGCGCTTTCATACTACTGTACACCCAAAGCGATTTACAATCATGTCAGGGGATCTCCACCAGTGTGCAGCATCCACTGCGATGGCAGCCACAACGGCCCCGGTGCGCTCGCCACACACCAGCTATAGGTGGAGAGAGGAGAGAGAGTGACAGAGCCAGTGGAAGGGGATTATTTGGAGGCCATGATTGGGAAGGGGCAATGGAGGGAATTTGGCCAGGACACCAGGGTTACACCCCTCCCTACTCTTTATGAGGTTTAACGTCTCATCCAAGGACGGTGCTCTTTGACAGTAGTGTCCCTATCACTACACTGGGGTGTTAGGACCCACACAGACCACAGGGTGAGCACCCCCTGCTGACCTCACTAACACCTCTTCCAGCAGCAACCAGGAGGCCTCCCATCCAGGTACTAACCAGGCTCAACCCTGCTTAACTTCAGTGGGCATCCAGTTTTGGGCTATAGTGTGATATGGCTGCTGACATATATATATATATATATATATATAATAAAAAAGTTATATTTATATAACAGATTTTTTTCGTCATCCTGTCTGTTCGTCATCATGTCTGACCTGTCATCCACAACAGATGTTTTATTTTATTGAAATAAAAAAAATAAAAAAGACTTTATTTGCATGGTAAAAATAAGTTTTATATTGCTGAAACATTAATAATTATAATAGTAATTCTCATCTTCTCTAAACTCGCACGGCAAAATGTGTCACAAAATATAATAGAACTGTCCATGGTGCTGAACATACAAACTAACGTTAGTTTATTTTAAATTATTAATATAATAATCTGGTTTTGATGCATTAATGTGAGTCAAGACCAGTCATTCTGATGGAAATGTTTTAACATGACTATTAACAGATTTAAGGTTTTCTTTTCTTTTCTTTTGTTTTGTTATTTCTTTTTTCTTTTCTTTTTCTTTTTTTTACGAGCTCTCTTGTCTCCCTCTGGTGGATCTTTTATGTTCAAACCAAATAAGCAACGCAATTTCACTTTATAGAGCCTGATCAATAAAATGTGTCAAATCAAAGTTTATTATGCACAACAATTCAGCATGCAGCAGTATTTGCTGATGCAGTGAAATATGTCTATTCAAGCTGCAATAAATAAAGATTAAATAAATAAATAAATAAAAACAAGACAGGCTATTTGCACTTAATGTAAAGGGACACTCCGAGCTAGATGTTTATGTGGTCATTTAACAATGAATCCTAATATAAGCTTTAGAGTACATCATTTCTAATTGTTTTCTCAATTTCTCAAGTGCAGGCTGTTTGGACGTATAATTGTGAATTTGGACTTTTGGCTGAAATCTTAGTTTACTGTGGTATTGTCCTAGTAAAAAAAATACATTAGTCGTGACTCGTGAATATGAAATTGTGAGTTGTGATCTCATTTCCAGCCGATACACTGATAAGATCAAAAGTTTGGAGTGTCAGAAGCCCATAATGTAGGCTAGACCCTGCAAGCAGAACTGTTCATTGCACACGACGCAGAGCTCGGTATAAAATGACAGATGTAAATCATAGAGACCTGTTAAGATGCATTAGTCCTTGTTTTCCTGCGCGTGCGTGAACGCGAGCTGTAGTGAAGTGTGCTCGCGCTCGAGTCCATCCGCCCAGAGCGTGATGGAGAGATGGAGAGAGACCTGTAACACGTCACCGTCCGAATCACAGCAAACCGGGAAAAAATCTGGGAGCAGCTCATCAAGTAAGTCAAAACTCGACGTGTACCCAAAGTGCTTAATTGTATCCTTTTCAAAACATACCAAAACAGTTCAGTCGTTGTAATTTGTATTATTTGTTATTAATCATACGGACTCTGGTGTTATGAAATTAACACGCTCAAATGATAAGTGCATGTCTATAATAGTTTTTTAATTGTGTAAACTTTACTTTTGTCGTCAAAATTTTAAATGTTTTGTTACCGACATGATTCTCAGCAATTTGATATAGGCTAAACATAATATTCTGAATGATTCAGTGATCTATTCCCTCAATGATACAAAGACTTGCAAATTCATTTTAGCAACTTCCGCTAATCTTTTTGTTTATTTTTTTATATATATAATTTAATGTTATGTCCCTTTCCTCATTTCTGTATTGGTAAAGCTCTAAAGCTTGAAATCACTATTTTTTCGTTGTACAAAATAATTTCACTTAATTTCATTAAAAAAGACTAGAATGTGCAACAAAGTTTTGTTTCATCAACAGACTGTTTATGTATGTATGTACAGTATATAAGTTCAGTGTGGTTCAGATATTAAAATATGTTAAAATATGTGAACCACATCTATTCTATCTAGTTTTCTACGTAATTTTCATTGTGGAGGCATTGTTCCATGTGCTTGATACCTATATAAGACACTGTAAATCACAGTTTAAAAGTTTTCTTTTTTTTTTTTTTAAAAAAAAAAACTATACAAATAATGTATCTAAATGCTTTTAGAAATGTTGTTGTGAGCAAAGTTTTTAAAGTTTTAGTTGCAAGACATTAAAGTCAGCAAGTCAAAAGTGAATCTTCAATGTTAATAAGAGCAATTTACTCACAAACACTTTATTGTGATGATTGCATTTGTGTGCGCTTGACATTTAATCACGGCACAGTAAATCCCAGTAAGTGGACCAGTGTCCAGATGGCAGGTGTTTTCAAGGAGCACCTGAGACACAGAACAAACACCACTGCATTCTCATTTACTAGTGTTTCATGTGGATTCTACATCCTCAATATTTATGCTGGGTTGTTTCAACCCATGTTTGGGTCAAATATGGTCAAACCCAACCATTGGGTTTAAAAATTTAATTTAATTTAAACCAACCGTTGGGTTTGTCCATATTTGACCCAAACATGGGTTGAAACAACCCAGCATTTTTTAGAGTGCTTTAGATTGATCATTGGGCAGAAAATGATAATAGTAATTAGACTGAATTAGACATCTGTCAGGGTTTAGGTGTCATCAGGGGAATGGTTTTGAAAGATTTCAGATCCTCTGTCTCCTTATTCACCGAACTCCATCCAAACATTAGCATCTGTACCTGTGCAGAGACAGCAGGCTGTTGACTCGAGCATTACGTTTGTATGCATGTGCTGGAGCACTATTGACCAGTCTGTTAATGTTTCACACGCACATTCCCACTGTGACAGGATGAGAGCCGTCCGGTTGCCAGGCAGCATGTGGGGTGGACACATCCAGTAGTGTGAAGGAGAGCTTGTGTCTGCTCTTAAAATGTTTCATGGTTGCTGAAGCAAATAATCCAATGAAAATTTGCTGCTACTGCCTCTGATATGTTGTGTAGATTTGGTTTAGAAAGTTTATAATCAGTCTCTATTTACCACCCATCACATCTACTATATTTGAAATAGTCTAACACTGGTGGTTATTTTAGTTTTTATAAACAGAGTTATTTTTATAATCATTTATACTGAATACTTGTATAGTTTTTGTTATTTTTAAAATAAATAAATAGACTTTAGATTAAATGATAATTCGATTAAATGATTAGATGTTTCTACATTTCTGTTTTCGTTTAAAAAATTGAGTAATTTTGTTGTTTTTGTCATTTTTACTAGCTTATAGTTTTTTGTTATTACCCAGTTACTGTAATTACTGTAATAAGTACATAGTATGTAGATGGGGAACAGGACTGTAAAATAATGTGCTACGCTGTTATGATTACCAAAGTCAACATTTTAATTAAATGGAGCGTATTAATTATCATGTTTAATATTCTTAAGGGATCTTGTTGCTGACATCCACTTAACAAGCATAATTAACTTAAGCTGATAATGTTCTCTTAAGGGAAAATGCCAGGATTGAAAAACCGAACCACATGGGCACCACTTTCGCTGAAGACATCCCACATCACTTCCTGTGCCAACGGATGCTCTTTGGGCATTACAGCTCATCTGACATATGTGAATACTGACCCTGAACCTGTGGAGGGTAAGAGGTCATGCACATATACACTAAAAAAAAATGTGACAAACTTGTACCTTTAGGGATACAACACCATGTCACTGGGGCAGGACCATTAAAGAGACATATTTGTACCTTATTTACCCATACAAGTTCATAGCAGTACCTCAAGGGAACATTACGGCACCTTTTAGGGGTTTATAAGGTACAAAGTTGTCCTTTTAAAGGTACTGCCCCAGTGAAATGTTGTTATATCCCTTAATGTAGAATTGTAGTTGGCCTTGACAGTGCACTGCAGAACAATTCAAACACACTGAATATGTAAAAGGTAAGAAAACAAAGACTTAAATAAAACAATGTCCTCGTCACCTGCTCAGGTGTGTTTGTGTATCCTCTGGGGGAGAAGGAGGTCGTGGTGGGTTTTGAGGCAGCGGTGTCTGGCAGGCTGGTCAGCGTGGAGCTCCAGAGCCGAGCGGACTGCTGTTTGGACTGCTGCCCAGGATCAGCGCTGCACACACAGTGTGGTCACAGCAAAGAGTGGGGATGCTGTGGAGGAACAGGTCTGGAGATGCAGTGCTCCAACGGTGAGTGTTTTAAAGCCAGTTCACACCAAGTACGATAACTATAAATATAACCATAACAACAACTACATCAGCATCCACACCAACTGACGATAACGTTTTGTTATATATAGTGTGGTCTGTGTCATTACTGTTATAACTGTGGTGTGGAGTTACCATAGAATTATAACAATTAAAACTTTATTAAGGTGTAATGAACTCTTTAACCCACACATTGTTGTTTACATTCACTGCTAGCTGTTAACATGAAATTCTTATTTAATCTTGACAAACTGTATGTCATTAGGGTTCCAACTTCAATATTGGACCAATTTTTTACGATAAAATAATTGTAATAATAATCCTCTCTCTAGGATTTTCAGGTGAGGAAGAAATTTGGACTTGCATGTGCACTTCAGCTGACACACACAGTCACTACTCCTACTTTTCAGCAAGGAATCTCCAAGCTTACACACGAACACACACATGTTGGGTTTCCATGTTTTATGGGACTTTCTATAGACAACATTATTTTATTATACTGTACAAACTGTATATTCTATCCCCTTACCCTAAACCTAAACATAACCCTCATAGAAAACCTTTCAAGCCTTTCAAAGGTCAAAGATTTCTGGTATTGCCATTCTTATGGGGACATTTTGTCCACATAATGTAGGGTTTACCAGGACAACACACACACACACACACACACACACACACACACACACACACACACGCACACACACACACACACACACACACACACACACACACACACACACACACGCATGATGTTCACATTAACATAGTGGTCCATTTCATTATGACAACTGCCTCATTATGGAAGTTATTGAAAGGTTATCTAAGCTAAGAAAAGCATGACAAGACATGTCATTGCCACTGATCTTTATTGCTGTTCTTTTGAAACACTGATTCCAGATAAAGAAAAAGCAGTATTTCCTTTCTATTGTCACACTACACACAAGATATTAAAATATACACACACAAGCACACACTACAGAAGTGTATTTGGTGTTCTCATAAATCTTCTCTCTTTATAGTGCTTTGTACTTGTACAGTCTGAAGTGTGAGGGCAGCATTCATTATTGCTTAGAGCTCTGTTGGCTCTGTGCCTGCACTTGGATGGTCCTTTAATCAATATACAAATATTTCAATTTGGGTCTTTCTGTAAACATTCGCAATATTGAACATTATTATTTTGTGTTTTGAAACATTTTAGATTAAATCCTGACATTCCAACAACATTATTTTTCAGGTCTTTGAGAGATTGTTGCACTTTTTTTATTTTTTTATTTCAGGTCATCTGTTGCTGGATGAGGATCTGGAGAGGAGCACTTTTATTGTGAGCACAGGACAGATTGGACCGTTAGAAATTGTGTCTGTTGTCATCAGTACCACCCTTGAACTTCCTACACTTGAAAATGGTGCAATCCGCCTGGTCTATCCCTCAGTGCTCACACCTATAGTCAGAACACGAATCCAACCAGGAAAAAGTGAAAATGGGGGGAAATCCGAGGAGAACAGGTAAAGTTAACCTCTTTAATTCTTCTTTATTGTTACTACTATTAATAATTGCAGTGGTCCTAAAAAGTATAGCCACATTTAAAGGGTTAGTTCCCCCAAAAATGAAAACTGTCATTAATTACTCACCCTCATGTCGTTCCAAATCTGCAAGACTTTCGTTCATCTTCGAAACATAATAGAAGATCTTATTAATGAAATCTGAGAGATTTTTGTCCCCTCATTGACAGTCTACGCAACTACCACTTTAACATCAAAAAGTTCACAAAGAAACCGTAAAACTAATCCATATGAATTGAGCAGTTTAGTCCAAATTTTCTGAAGAGATACAATCGCTTTATATTATGAAAATATTTAATTTAGGCTTTTATTCAAGTCAAGTCAAGTCATCTTCATTTATATAGCGCTTTTAACAATGGAGATTGTTTCAAAGCAGCTTTACAGAGATAAACATACAATTTACGGTAACAGATTGTTTTGGCTTTATAGCGATTTTGAATAATGTTATTTTCGGCTAAAGTTGGTTTTGATTGATTCACTTCCAGCAAAATTATCATTTGTTATTACATTAGGGGCCACTGAGACGACGGCGTTCTCTCTAAACAGACTTTAAACGCGAACCTGTGACCTGATGGCGTTCACATGCGCATTAAAAATTGATTCTATAGTTATATTCGTTGGAATATGTGTGCGCAGGTTTGTAATTTCCCTACCAACCATGCCTAAACAAACTACTTGTCTTGCCTATAAATTTGATACCGAATTTTATTTTATCACTTCGGGGTACGCGAACCGGATTTTCAACAACGCTTTATCTAAAGTCTTAGAACGTTAAAGGCTTAGTTCACCCAAAAATGAAAATTATCCCATAATTTTCACCCTCAAGCCATCCTAGGTGTATACGACTCTCTTCTTTCAGCCAAGCACAATCAGAGTTATATTCAAAAATATCCTGGCTCTTCTGAGCTTTAATGGAAGTGAATGGTACCTTATTTTTTTAAGCCCAAAAAAGCACATTCATCCATCATAAAAGTAATCCATACAGCTCTAATAAAGGCCTTCTGAAGCGAAGCAATGCGTTTTCGTAAAAGAAATATCCATAATTATAACTTTATAAACTGTAATCACTAGCGTCCGGTAACGTCAATATACAGTATAGCTTATATAGTCCATTTCCATTAAATATTAAGGCCACTGTATACTCAAATTCATAAAACATACCCTACCATTCAAAAGTTTGGGGTCAGTAAAAATGTTTTTGAAAGAAGCTGCATTTATTTGATTAAAATACAGTACAAACAGAAATATTGTGGAAATTATTATTACAATCTAAAATAACTGTTTTCTATTTTTATGTATTTTAAAATGTTTTAATCCTGTGATGGCAAAGCTGAATTTTCAGCATCATTACTCCAGTCTTCAGTGTCAAACGATCCTTCAGAAATCATTCAAATATACTGATCTGGTGCTCAAGAAACATTTCTTATTATTCTATTATTATCAATGCATTGTAAGGGTATATATTTGATCAAACACTCTTACTTTTTGCTTAATAATTTACACAACCTGAATAACAAAATTGTGAGTTTGACCTCCCAAGAATCCTATTTAACGTCTCTCCTTCAGCCCGACTACGTGCTTTGGCAATGTGTCTGGAAAGCAGGAGAGGATGCTGGGAGTCGGGCAGCAGTGCACACATGCTCTGCTCACCAGCTCTGCCACCAACCTCTCGCCTTATCAGCTCAGTTTCCAGCTGCTGGTTCGAGGAGCCTGTCTGCTGGCCGGTAACATTTATATCTTTCTGTCCAATCTATAAAACATAAGTCACTACAGCAAGAGCTTAAATGTAAAAGCAGGAAAGTTCTAGAACTATGATATCAGGAGGAGGAGACAAAAAGTGGGCTTGTCTCTCACCTGTCTTTGTCTGTCACAGAAGGACAAGAGCCCCCTTTTAAGAGCATTCATGCAGGTCCAGTTTGTGTTCTGAAATAATCCAGTTAGCGTAAAACTTGGCATGGACATCAGTGATTATGATAGACATTAGTTAGCCTGCTAGAAGGAGCCAAATCGTGTGTGTGAGGGTGTGTGCAGAGCGAGAGTGTGTTTGGCTCAGGCTCCAGGCCACTAGAACAGAGGAGAGAGATTGAGGCAGGGTGATATAGAGTCCTAAATCACAGTAGTGACACTGTTCTGCTCCAGAGGAAAGTAGCCACTCTGTTTCAGCCGTCTTGACTTTAATGGACATTGAGCTAGACACTCCAAAGAAATAATTTTTTGAAAACTGAACTATGATAATATAAATTTTTATATTATATAAATATAAAATATATAATACCAACAATATAAATTTACCATGTTAATACAATATTTGTTTGTACATGTATCAGATTATTATAATTTTTTGTAATTAAGTTTTAATTTTACATTTACCATAGTAATATCATGAAATATACAGTATACTGTAGTATATGAATATGGTACTCATTCAGTTCAAAAGTTTGGGGTCGGTAAGATTTTTTTATGTTTCTAAAAGAAGTCTCTAATGCTCACCAAGGCTGCAATTATTTGATCAATGATATAGTAAAACAGCAATATTGTGAAATATTCTTACAATTTAAAATAACCGTTTCCTATTTTTATATATTTTCAATGTAAGTTGTTCCTGTGATGCAAAGCTGAATTTTCAGCATCATTACTCCAGTCTTCAGTGTCACATGATCCTTCAGAAATCATTCAAATATGATGATTTGGTTAAGAAAACATTTATTAGTAGAAGTAATATTATTTTATCAAACAGCTGTGGAAACCATGATTTATTTTTTCAGGATACTCTGATGAATAGAAAGTTCAAAAGAACATAATTTATTTGAAATCTTTTGTAACATTACTTTGCTAAAGTATTCTTTTCTTTTTTCTTACCTGTCCCTAAACTTTTGAATGGCTATAGTATTTTTAAAGATTTTTAAAGAAAGAAACCAAAATAATATCCATTTTAAAAAGCAAATTCTAAAGTTAAAACATATCGTTGTAATCAAAATTATTCAACCCCCATTGCAAATCAGGTTTATTGGCAAAATTGACAGACATTCAGCTGTTTGCAATGAATAAATCAAAAAAGTGGTTTCCCCAAATTCAACTGAAAATGAAACTTTCAATGACTTCTGTCTCAAAATTATTCAACCCCCTCATGGCAAGCATCTTTAGTACTTAGTAGAACCCCCTTTTGCTGTTATGACCTGCTGCAAACGAGATGTATAGCCAGACACCAGCTTCTGGCAGTGTTTCTGAGGAATCTTAGCCCATTCTTCTTGAGCAATGGCATCCAGTTCAGTATTATTCTTGGGTTTGCGTGCTGCAACCGCCTTCTTCAAATCCCACCAGAGATTTCCTATGGGGTTCAAGTCAGGTGAGTGTGACTTGAAGCCTGGGTGGAATTTGAGGTATGCTCGGGATAATTTTCCTGTTGGAAGTACCAATGACGTAGAGTCCTGCGCGGGACTGTTTTCTTCATCCCGCTCCCGCCCGCCGAATTTTTTACCATTACCGCCCGCTCCCGCAACGTATGTGTTACACTCCCGCCCGCTCCCGCAATATGTATGTCCACTCCCGCCCGCACCCGCAAAACTCGGAGAATTTATTCCCGCACAATAATAGAGATGCACTGACTTTGTGTCTTCTCCCGTCCCGCAGGAAAAAAAACGCGTATTTGTATTGCTATTGTTAAGAGATTCATGGGGTTGTTGGTTTCGTTTCCCTGGCCTGCATGTATTCTGACGCACTGATCAGGAAGATGAATAGTAAATGTCAGACTTGCCTTGCTCAGGTTTTGTGCTGTAAATACCTCGTTTAAGGTTCTTTTCCACATCATTGACATCTACATCATGTCGTTAGGCTACCTCCCAATCCCGCAGGGGTTTTATTTGTCCGCCCATTCCCGCCCGCAGCAAAGTTCAAACCGCCCGCTCCCGCAAAATTTGCGTTGGGTCCCGCGGGACCCAGCGGGACCCAGCGGGACTCAATCCCAATGCAGCCCTCTACAATGACACCCAAGCTTCAACTTCCTCAATGACGGCATGACGTTTTCTCCTGGTATTTCCTGATACTTCAATGAATCCATCTTGCCTCCCATGCGCAGCAGGTTTCCAGTACCAGAGGATGCAAAGCAGCCCCAGAGCATCACTGAGCCCCACCATGCTGAACTGTAGACAGTGTTCTTTTCAGCATATGCTTCATTCTTCTTCCTCCAGACATACCGCTGATCCATAGGGACAAAAAGTTCCAGTTTTGTTTTCATCGCTCCACAGAACAGAATCCCAAATCTTCTGTGGCTAATTTATATGATTTTGAGCAAATTGGAGCCGACTTTTCTTGTGCTTTTGGGTCAGTAGTGGTGTACGTCTTGAAGTTCTGGCATGTTTCCACCAAGTCTTGCTGCAGGTCTTTTGCAGTCACTCGAGGGTTTTTCTGGACCTGCCTTCTCAGAAATCTTGTTGCAGCCGCTGATAGGTTCCTTTTTCTGCCCCCCGTCCAGGTAGTGTAACCACTGTTCTTTTAATTTTGAACTTGAAAACTATGCTTCCATAGGTGTCTCTAAGAACATTTTGTGCCTTCGCTATCTTTTTGTATCCCGTTCCTTGTTTGTTAAGGGCGATATCTACTCTTAACTTTTTGGACAATTTTTTTTACTTAGCCGTGTTTCTAAAATGCAGTCAAACGTGACACTCAACAAATCTAGCCAGTTCAGATATTTCATGTGTTCTAGCTCAAGCACACCTGGTGCAACTAATGAAGCCCTTGATTAGTTGTATCAGGTGTGCTTGAGACAACACCTGTTTTGGAGATTTGTGTTGTTGTAAGGGATTATATTTAGGGGATTGGATAATTTTGAGACTGCAGAAGTCATTAAAAGTTGCATTTTCAGTTGAATTTTGGGAAAACACTTGACATTTGTTGTGTTAAGCTATTGCAATTACTTTTGTTTGATTTGTTCATTGCAAATAGCTGAATGTCTGTAAATGTTGCCAATAAACCAGATTTGCAATGAGGGTTGAATAATTTTGATTACAACTGTGCATATCAAGGTTTATATCAAATGTCTGACTGAAATGTAATTCAATTTTATTATAGCTTTAGTTCCCTGAGGCTTAGATGTCAAAGATTCCCACCAATAATATTCTTTAACAGCAACTAATCAAATCAGTGCTGAAATGTCATGTGAACAGGCTCTGTATCCTCTTTTTATGCCGTCTCTGCATTTGCAGGTCTGGAAAGCCCCACCCATGCCCTGCGTGCGGATGCTGACCCCAGTGCACAGTCTGCGTCTGCAACCTACATCACACTGGCCGAGGAGCATCCATGTGACCGACATCTGGAAATAATACTACACCTTAGCGGTGAGAGCTAGGCCTAAAATGTTAAAATCACAAACTTGTTGGCCATTCTGGTAACACCTCCACAGCTATTTTCTAGTTAAGCATGTCATATAGCCATTATCTGCTTGAATGCAGACAGACCAAAATCTCCAAAACTGTGTTTAGATTGCATTTCACTAACATATTGATATTTCAAAGCAGGAACAAATTCTGATTTCATCATAAATTTAGCTTCTCCAGCTCAAATTATGAAACAAAATGTTTGTTTGTTTTTTACAGCTAATGAAAATGTACACTTTATAGCAAAAAATACAGCTGATGCCTTTACTAGTAAGACAATAGACTTTTAACCGAAAGGTGGGACTTCCTTTTCTACAGTTGCCAAATTGAGCATTGCAATTTCTCCCTTCCGTTTTTTTCTATGAGTGAAAAATGATCAGCTAAATACTGTAAATCATAAACTTCAGTGTTGTGCCAAATCTTACCCTTCTTGGACCCCAAAGCATGACTGACTTTTTTGAGTAAACTATTCAGTGTCTGTTCAGAGAAGTCATACAATATCGCTTTTAATACTATACCATTTAAAAGTTTGGGGTTTTGAAAGAAGTTCACCAAGGCTGTATTTATTTGATAAAAAATACAGTAAAAAAAATTTATATTGTAAAATTTATCACAGGAATTTATCCCATCATATTCTATGCAATTTAGCAGAAGGCTGACAAGAAAAACTTTTTGATCAGCTACAGTAGAACAAAATATGACCATAAGGCATCAGGTTTTATAAACGGTTACTTCTTGGATAGGGGTAGAATTTGGCACAATTCCATCAATGTAATCACCTGCAAGTCACTGCCACTGTTGCCTGCAGAGCCTCACAGCCCATTGGTCATCCTAGAGAGGGGCCAGCTCACATTTAGTGAATATGAGCAGCAGATCCGTGCTCGTCGTGATTTCATTCGCTGTGCCCGAAAGGAGGCTGAGTCTGAGAAGAGGGTAAGATTACTGGTGTTAAACACTTGCATTGCTGACTTCATCGTGATTGTCTTTAAGAACAGTATTATATATTTGTTACTGCATGTTGTGTGCATGTGCCTCCCCCAGCTGGAGTTCGTGCGGAGACGCTATCATAAGGATCTGCTCTTGAACCCGGTCCTGATGCTTAACTTCTCCCCAGATCTGCTGTCAGAACCAACAGAACTGCAGCAGGCCAGCAGGGAACTCATCTTCCTCATTGAAAACAGCAGCACAATGACACAGCACAACATCAACAAGATCAAGGTTCTTGCGACCTTCTGTATGATCAGCTGTGTGTGTGTTTTTTTTGTCTTAATTGCTTCAGTACATACTTTTTTTCTCAAAATGTTGTCATTGTTATAAAGCAGTGTTTCTCAACCTCTCCTGCAGGGACCCCCTGACAGGCCATGTTTCTGTTTTAACCCTGAAATGGCACACCTGATTCAAGTCATTAAAGGCTTAATGAGTAGTTGACTAATTGATTAATTGAACTATTCCTACTCTAATTACTCATTAAGCCTTTAATTACTTGAATCAGGTGTGCCATTTCAGAGTTAAAACAAAAACATGGCCTGTCAGGGGGTCCCTGCAGGAGAGGTTGAGAACCACTGTTATAAAGCATAGATCATTGGTTCTCAAAATATTTGCTCCCACCAGAATTTAGTAGCTCGAAAAAGCCAATTAAGCTAATTAAATATGGCCCTGAAAGGATTCCACTCTGATTATGCAGTATTATGCAAGTTGAAAATAAACATAAATGTTCCTTGTGCTTTCATATTTTTGACAGGAGGCGATGTTAGTGGCCATCAAGAGTCTGCCGAGCCGCACCATGCTGAACATCGCTGGCATCTGCTCTCCTGTCAGGCCTCTTTTCAGCTCCAGCAAGCTCTACACAGATGTGAGTCAAGTCACCTTTACTTTTATAGTACTATATACACTACAGATCGTTTCAAATCAGCTTCACAGTAATAAACAGCAAAACAACAATCAATGATGTAAACTTCACCAAATATAGGACAAATTCTAATTCTGCTGTAAGTCATTTCAGTGTTGGTTCAGTGCAGTTCAATAACTTTAATGGCGGGTTCAGAGTCAGACCACACGATATCACCCTGATTTTGGCAAGATCCGTTTGACGTATGGTGTTGTTGTGGTGATTTTGTAAACAAAAATGGCCACCGGGACTCAAAAATTGATAAAGAGTTATATATCATATAGTGTCATAGTGGACGACAACCGACACTGCGTCTTTTCATGAAGTTCCGACAGAAAGACTAGCATCTTCAAAAAATTCCCGCTCCTCCACGACGAGTTTCATCACATCTGTGATGTTGACCAATATGAGCACAGAAGCTCTTTCATACACAGCTTTCATTCATGGCGAAACAAAAGAGAAAATGGTATTGGTAATGGTAAGTGATTCTTACTTTACATCTGAGGCGTCCAAAGACTCCATTTGTCCATTATTTATTTCTTAAGAAACAGGACAATGGATAAAAGGCTCCATTACTTTGTATCTTACGTTATGGCCCCGTAGAAGCCGCTTTTGTAAAAAATAGGCTAACGATTGCGTCATAACCACGCAATCTGTCGCACAGTAGAGAAATTACCGTATAGACAGGAGGAGAAGCTCGTAGGCAATCTTTTACTGTCTATGAGGCGATCGGGTGGACATGGAGGCATAAAGTCAAGGGAGAAGCCCATAAATAGAGAGTTCATAAAAGCAACGGGACAAAATATTTCAACAACAGATTTGTTTCAGATTCAATTCAGATTTGTCTCGGCACAGCTACTAGAAGGTCAGAACGGTTGCTCACGTCACATCTACGTCAACAATTTCGTAGTTTGAGCCAATCTCAGTTTGAGCCTGCGCAGTACGCTTGGCTATCAGGAAGCTAGTGCTTCTAATGGGCTTCAACTTTCTCCGTTGAAATCTATGGGGTCGCTGTGTCCATTTCTTTTACTGTCTATGGTACTGCCTTGCGTTTGCTGCTGTTTACCCATGTTGCTTGGTAACGACGACACAGGAGAAGGCGGCAAAATGCATAGCGTTGCTCGCCTTTTATATATTGACTTTTTAACCTTTGGTTTTGTTTCCAAATTGCCAACACATATGGCACTTGTGTAACCCCTCCACCCGGGTCCCACTCGACCCGCTCCGAGCGGCCTCGAACTCGGGTCTCCGGCATGAGAGTCAGGTGCTCTAACAAGGAGGCTAAAGACTGCAGCCTCTAGCGCTAGAGAGCCTTTTGAGATCAGAGGAGTGAGGTTTACTCACACAGCAACTACTAGCTGGCCTTCGTTACACTCACCCCCCTAAATCTCACTCCCATCCGGGTCACGGCACCAATGTTACCCCTCCACCCGGGTCCCATTTGACCCGCTCCGAGCGGGCCTCGAACCCGGGTCTCCGGCATGAGAGTCAGGCGCTCTAACAAGGAGGCTAAAGACTGCAGACACTACTAGCTGGCCTCCGTTACACTTGCATCTATCTGCTGCAAATGTACTGCAAATGTTCTAAAGAAAGCGGGAATCCATTTCTGCTGAAGGCGAGCAGAAATTACATACAATCGTCAGGAAAGTGAGTGCGAACGTTCATATCAGCAGCGAACAGTACCGGATTTCACATGAACCATATCCCAGATCACCCTTTTTAAGCAGACTCGGGTATGGTTTGCAGGTGCACACCAGAGTTCAGAAAACAGTATTCATATCATCCGAAGGAACCAAACTCTGACGTCATTCGAACCCGGGTGCACAACAAAAGTGCTAATGTGAAAGCAACCTAAAGTTAATAAATTATGAAACGAATTCAATTCAGCTGTAAGGAGCTCTACAGAAGACAATAGTGTCATCATCCAGCTCAATTCATTGTTCTCATCTAATAGTGCCAATGTAGTTAAATCGATAATGCAGTATTAAGGCCTGTTCACACCAAGGACGATAACTATAAAGAGAACGATTAAGATAAAGTTCTAAAAGCATTCTCAATATTAAAGAATAGCAGAGTTCACACCACAGCTATAGCGATAACGGGACAGAGAAACAATATCATTGGAATCACTTTCAGAATGATTTTATCCAGCTGATGAACGATAAAAACATTGACGGCCAATCAGAATCCATCCTGCTGTAACGAGCTTATGCAGACAAAGACGCACTTAGAATAAAGAGAATAATATCATCCGCTGGTGTGGACGCTACTATAGTTATCTATAGATATCTTTATAGTTATCGTTATTGGTGTGAACGGGCCTTTGACTGAATATTAAGGGGTCAGATTTACTAAACAGGGCAAATTATCATGAGACTGCAATCCCATAAAAGGGACAATGGGAGTGGAAAGTTCTGCAGGTGATCTACTGACAATGCTCAAATTAAAGAACACAGAAGCAGCTATGTCAAGCACAAAATGGGTTAAGATATGCTTTAAGTCTGCGGTTTGCACTGGTGCAAGGTGTTAGTAAATCTGGCCCTAAGCGTCTTTTAAACCCCAACTAAGCAAGCCAAAGGCAACAGTGAAAAAAAAAACTTGGGGAGAAACCAGGCTAAGTTGGAGGGCCAAATGAATAAACATTTAATGCAAGCTGCATCACAAGTCAGATTTGTAAGTGTTTCTCCAGACTCATCTTAGCTGTAGTAGCCAAACAAATCATTGTGTTTATTTCAAGAGAAACTCAGATGGAGGCTACATAGGGTTCTGGATGTGTGTGAAATGGTTGATGTTTACCTGTGAGGGACCTGGGGCCAATTGATAACCATCTCTGTCCAGGTCTCTACTACTGGTTTCCATGACGCTGCAATATCAGGTTCAAGCAGGTCCAGGGTCTGGCAGGACAAAGTGCTTTAAAACAGCGAGAGCCATATGGCACTGTCATGCATTTTACAGCACTCAATGATAAAAAACAAAATTGTTTGCTCCATTATGCACCACTGCTCCACATCTACATCAAGAAAGGCTTCTCTAGAGAAGTTTTTCATGTCAACTTAAGCCCTATGAACCATATTTACTTTTTTTAACATTATTTTTTTACTAAGGCTGTGGTGGGTAGACGTTGTTGATTAACTCTTTTATGATAAAGCTATGTTTAACTTGGAATATTTCTTTAAAACGTCACTGTTTAAGGCTAAAGGGAATTCTGCCATTCTCTGCCTCTCTCGTTTCTCAGAGTACAGTGACTCGGGCATTGGAGTACATCCAGAAGATGCGCACAGACCAAGGTGGTGCTAACCTGTGGGGGACACTGTCCTGGGTTTATCAGCAGCCCGTCCACCGCAGCTGCCCACGACAGCTCTTCATCATCACGGACGGAACCTTTAGCAATGTAGGCCGTGTGTTAGAACTGGTCAGGAGGAACGCATGTAACGTCAGGTAAAAGTAACGTTACATTAAATTGGCATTGAAAACACTATGCCAGGTAACACAAATCCTATAAAATAATACAAAAATGTATCTAAACAGAAACACTTTGTTTCAGCAAAAAAATATTACAGGTAAAATCTGAAAAGCCAGATCAAACTCATGATCCATATCAGATAATCACATCCATATTTTGCTGGAAATGCTAATATTGGAAAGTAATTATTTTAACCTAATTAACAAAACCCCAACAAGTTACGTACAATTAAACAGTAAAATAAAATACCTGGCAATAAAATAAAATTAGAACAAAATAATACATAAAAAGAAGAAATAATAAAATAAAGGGGGGGAGGGAGGGTGGTTTGTTTAGGGCTTAACTGTCTATATTTTGTCAAATAAGTCATATATTATTTTGTTGATCCTGGAACAACATTCCTGCCCGAAAATGGGCAGGAATGCTGTAGTCTCCAGTCGACTACAGCATCCGCTCCCTAACTATACATCAGCGAGTCTCCAGTCGACTACAGCATCCGCTCCCTAACTATACATCAGCGAGTCTCCAGTCGACTACAGCATCCGCTCCCTAACTATACATCAGCGAGTCTCCAGTCGACTACAGCATCCGCTCCCTAACTATACATCAGCGAGTCTCCAGTCGACTACAGCATCCGCTCCCTAACTATACATCAGCGAGTCTCCAGTCGACTACAGCATCCGCTCCCTAACTATACATCAGCGAGTCTCCAGTCGACTACAGCATCCGCTCCCTTACTATACATCAGCGAGTCTCCAGTCGACTACAGCATCCGCTCCCTAACTATACATCAGCGAGTCTCCAGTCGACTACAGCATCCGCTCCCTAACTATACTTCAGCGAGTCTCCAGTCGACTACAGCATCCGCTCCCTAACTATACATCAGCGAGTCTCCAGTCGACTACAGCATCCGCTTCCTAACTATACATCAGCGAGTCTCCAGTCGACTACAGCATCCGCTCCCTAACTATACATCAGCGAGTCTCCAGTCGACTACAGCATCCGCTCCCTAACTATACTTCAGCGAGTCTCCAGTCGACTACAGCATCCGCTTCCTAACTATACATCAGCGAGTCTCCAGTCAACTACAGCATCCGCTCCCTAACTATACATCAGCGAGTATGCAGTCGACTACAGCATCCGCTCCCTTACTATACATCAGCGAGTCTCCAGTCGACTACAGCATCCGCTCCCTAACTATACATCAGCGAGTCTCCAGTCGACTACAGCATCCGCTCCCTAACTATACTTCAGCGAGTCTCCAGTCGACTACAGCATCCGCTCCCTAACTATACATCAGCGAGTCTCCAGTCGACTACAGCATCCGCTCCCTAACTATACTTCAGCGAGTCTCCAGTCGACTACAGCATCCGCTCCCTAACTATACTTCAGCGAGTCTCCAGTCGACTACAGCATCCGCTCCCTAACTATACTTCAGCGAGTCTCCAGTCGACTACAGCATCCGCTCCCTAACTATACATCAGCCAGTCTCCAGTCGACTACAGCATCCGCTCCCTAACTATACATCAGCGAGTCTCCAGTCGACTACAGCATCCGCTTCCTAACTATACATCAGCGAGTCTCCAGTCGACTACAGCATCCGCTCCCTAACTATACATCAGCGAGTCTCCAGTCGACTACAGCATCCAGAGCCGAAAATTCTAACTTACTTGTTCTTACTTGCATCCAAACATAAAAGCTAAACACCTTTTACTACAGCAAAAGATGCTCAACACATTTCACACTGGTAAACACTTTTGTCACCGGCTAAACACTTAGGCCAGTTAAACTCAAATCAATTTTATCCAGGGCATTACCATGGAAACACCCCATGCCTCAACAATGTATCTAAATCAAAAACACTTTAAATGGATTTCTAAACAAATTTTCTGGTGTCTTTTCTGTATGTCTATACACTCCAGTATCTGTTATGATTTCACCTTAAAAGGAATATCCCACATGACATTGTAAAGCTGAAGCTGAGAAAAATCATTTAATTGTAGCGTGGTTCACATTATACAGCACATATAGTTTCCCCTCCCATAAATCACTGACTAATGTTTCGAGAGAAATGCTCTTCAACAAACACAGACACACACGCTCAGATATAGATTTCACTGTACTGGAACACAGACTCATTATTGATACTCAGTCAAGACATTTAAAAGCCTTCGACCCAGACGGAGCAGACCTGAATTCAAAACAGCTTGTGTTGTGTGTGTGTCGTCTGGATTCTGTTTCCACTCAGACATTTAATTAGCGAAATGGTCCAGATTATTGTCAGGGGAATACTAAACATATTCTATTTTCTCTCACTCTCAATCCCTCATAGCAGACTGGCAATCCATTGCAGACAAACATATATGTCTTGAGTCATGAGAAATCGAATCACATACATACATATATTTCTTTACTACTAAAGCTGCCAGTTTGCTACGTTTCAATTAATTATTAAACAGCAGGCACAAACTATGCAAAAGCAGTGTCCGAATTCACTCACTCGTTTTCATTCACTTAAGTGGACTATATTAGTGGAATAGTGAATGAGGGTATAGCGGGGCGATTTCAAACACAGCACATGCCTAAATGCATTAAGTTGCTTCCATGTGATTGGCTGATTAGGATATTTGTGTTAATGAGTAGTTGAACAGGTGTACCTGATAAAGTGGCCGGTGACCGAATTTATTAATTTTTTGTAAAAACATGGATTGACAATGTGCTATGAGGGATTGAGAGTAAGAGAAAAGAGATAGTGCATGTATAAAGGATATTTGCCTACCTATGTTATAACGTATTTTTGGTGTTACAGGTGTTTCGGCCTGGGTCTTGGTCCCCAGGCCTGTCGAAGGCTACTGCAGGGCATTGCCAAGGTTACGGGAGGCAGTATGGAGTTTCTCAGTGAAGAAGAGAGGCTTCAGCCTAAGGTGCGAGAGTACACAGCGCCCTCTACAGGGAGCAGAGACAGAACCGCTATTATCAACTCTGCTTTTATGACATGCTGAGGACAATTTGATTTAAAATGTGCTTTTATGGAAGTTAAAAAAAAGATTTGTTATTGTTTGTTATTGTTATACAAGTACAATATCTTATATTGTCAGGCATGTGATCAGTTGAGGACAAAAAAAATGGAAACCTGTTTTCTCCCATTCTATAAGACTATTATATAATAATTATTATTATTCACAATACTATTTAAATAATCCATCAGAATATGACTATTGCAATAATACTAATAATACTATAATACTATATATATAATTATATTTATTATTATAAAAAAAATCAAACAAATCAATAAATATATTCAATATATCAGTATATTACTTTTGCAATAATACTATTGTACTATAAAAAAACATATTTAGTAATAGTAATAACAATTATTATTTTATTTTACAGAACAACAGTAACATTATATTATTTATGACTGTCTTAATTTATTAATTACTGTAAAGCTTTATTTTGGTTACAAAAAATCTTACTGGTAGCTGAAAATTTAAATCTAGCCAAAATATTTTATAAACTAATATTGTGTAGATGTGTAGAATTTTGTGAATGATGGGCATCTAAATTACAAAAACATACTGTGATAAGTGATGGCATTACTTGGTAAAACTTTGGTACCATGGTACTGAAATTCTTGTGCCACGGTATTTACATTGAACTCCAATTGAAAAATACCATGGTACTATCATGGAACTTGTTCAATATACCATGAAAGTACAGCGTTACCATGTCCAAAAACATGGTAGTACCTTGAAACTTTCTGTGGACATCAGCAGAGCTGCTGTTGTGTAGTTACTAATGTTACAGTTATTCTCTACAGTTGATTAAATGTCTAAAGAAAGCTCTGGAACCCGTGTTGACGGATGTACGGATTGACTGGTATGTGCCGGACAATGTCGAGGCGCTTCTCTCACCAAATGAAATCCCTCCGCTCTATCCTGGCAACTGCCTGATTGGCTACTGCACTCTCTATGACGTATCTGGATTCAGGGCCCAGAAAAGTGAGGTGAGAGACTGTACATTACCACACTTAGTTTCTTATGTTCAATATATGCCAAAAGAAGAAATGTTAATATAAACTAAATGCATAGATTTGTATAAAGTCTTAGTGTGTGCACAATTTCTCATAAGCAGGTGAAGCCTCGTTCATACAGAAGCCGCCCACGTGGTTCAGCGGGGTCTGTTTTCGAGCTCTCACCCTCCACTTCCGAGCTCCTTCAGCCTCTGGTTCCCCCGGAGGAGCGCGAGAGAGATGCTGTAAAAGAAAGCGGGGGGGAGGGAGACTTTGAAGAAGCACTGCGGGAAATTTCTCGAGAAATCTCGTCGGAATTCTCCTGCGCACATGCCACCGATATTGCTGTCAGCCCGGGTAAGACTATGGGATCTGTTTAAGATTTAAGTGCATTGCATTGTGGGATAGCACATAATGTGCTTAAGGTTGTATGTATTACATTGGTTCTCAACCTTTTTGACTTCAGGGCCCCCACATTGTCCACAACAATTTCTGAATCTCACTTAAAATTTGTACCTGAGAAAATATTTTAGAACTTGACATTAAATGTATATTCATTATAAAAATAACCCAATAATAATAAATGTCTTGATTTTTAATGGTTTTAGCTTTTTTTAATGCTTGTTTTGTCTTATTTTAACTCATCTTAAGGCCCACTTTGAAGTTTGTTGAGGGCCCCGGGCCCCTGGTTGAGAACCACTGACATAGTAATAGAGCACAGTGTACATCAAAGTCCCTTTAAGACAAGTCATTTCATTCGGCGGCCATCTTTGAAACACCTCTCAGGCATGCAAGTGCAGCTCCCATCTTTTTGAATGGGGAAACATCAAATTCTCCAAAACTGTTCGCCAAGCTTACGATTAAATTTCATATTTAAAATAACCAATCAAATCTGACAACAACTGTCTCATAAATTTTGTTTCTAAACGCTCATATCATGACAGAAAACGCCATTTTGGCTGGATCAAGCTAATGCGCAGTGAAAGCGAGCGTCTGGCGGCAGCTGCAGTGATGCGATGACTTTACCAATCGGCGATTGGCTCTTATTTAGAAGGCGGGACTTATTCCGCCATATTGAGCATTGCACCTTTCCCCATTCAAAACAATACGAGTGACACATCTTGTGTAATTCTATAGTCTTTGCATACTCAAAGGGATAGTCCACCCAAAAAAGACACATTTATGCAGTTTTTCCTCTCTATGAAACACAAAAAAAGTTATTTTGAATAATGTTAGTAACCAAACACTTTTGGTTCCCATTGATTTTCATTGTATTTTTTGTCCATACAATGGAGGTCAATAGGAACCGAAACTGTTTAGTTACTAACATTCTTCAAAATATCTTCTTTTGTGTTCCACAGAAGAAAGAAAGTCACACAGGTTTGTTTTGAACACAATGCAGGTAAGTAAACGATGACTGCATGCTGGACGGATAATTTTTAGGTGGACTGTCCCTTTAAAAAAGCAGTAGCAGCCATTCCAAACATGCCTTACGTGTGTTATCTACAGGTGGTGACACTGACTACAGCACCAGCGATGTGCGCTGGCGTATTCAACAGGCTTTGTATGTTCAAGATCAGTACGTGTTGACACACTGTTCTCTGAGCAGCGAGAGGGCCTTTTCGTCTGTTTCTTCCCAAGCAGAGAGCTCTGTGCTGGGCATGGGTTCTCTGCCACATGGCTTGGAGAGAATGGAGCCAACACAGGGTCGAGGCCTCTCCCGCTGGGAATCTCCGTGGACTCAGAATGCCACCTCTTCAGGGGACACAGATTCTGCATCAGGGAAGGTGACATCAGCATGACATTTGTATTTAAGAATTCACTTCACATTGAGTAGAGTTTAACGTCAGTTTACATGTGCAATACCAGTAATTTAAACAAGACAAGACAGCATTAAAGGAATAGTTCACTTAAAATGAAAATTCTATCATCATTTACTCACCCTCAAATTGTTTCAAACCTGAATTAATTTTTTTTCTTCTGCTGAACACAAAAGAAGATATTTTGAAGAATGTCGGCAACCAAACCAAGTTGATGTACCCCATTTATGACTTCCATAGTACTTTTTTTCCTACTATGGAAGTCAATGGGGTCCATATCAACTGTCTGGTTACTGACATTGTTCAAAATATCTTCCTTTGTGTTCAGCAGAAGAAATTCATACAGGTTTGAAACAACTTGAGGGTGTGTAAATGATGACAGAATTTTCATTTTAAAGTGAACTATTCCTTTAACATAAAATAGAAATAAAAAAAGTATAATCCTAACCATGTTTCTGTAGGCTGGCAAGCTCTTAGACCGTGATGAGTCTCGTCTCAGGCAGAGGGCGCTAGCTCGCTCTGCTCTGGCTGGCCGAAGTTTCTCATCTCCGCAGGGTGACCTGGACATGCACCGCCTGAGGAGGGCACTAGAGAGGGTCTCATTTGAGCAGGCCTTGGGGGGCCGACTGGAGGAGAGTGACACAGACACCCAAAGCACTTCACGAGGAGGTTTATCCCACCCCAGTCTGACTGACTCCAGTGAGGGAAATCAGTCTGCAGTCATATACCTTTATGCATTAACATAAATACACAGATGCATATCAAATATGGTCCTATTATTAAGTAATCTTTTTCTTTTCCCTTATCACTGTCTATCCAGATGGCCTCCTGTTCCCTGCTTCCCCACTAGACTGGGACACCTTCACTGATCCTGAATGCCTGTTTTCAGCCGCTCCTCCAGGCGAGTTCCAGGCTTCAGGGGCCCAGTGTCGCTCAGTGATCCACGGCAAGCTGGGAGGACGGGCCGTATCCTGGGAGGTCCATGTGGATCTGTCCCTTTTGTGGGACACTGAGAACTCAGCAACCCTGCCACCCAGGACGGGGGCCTGGGATGAGATTATCCACCAGCTGACCGCACGATCTGTCATCACAGACTTTGAAAACATGGCGGAGAAAGAAACAGATATTGAAGTTGAAAGAGGTCTGATAGGAATAAGAGTTAAAAAAAACAAAGTGTTTGGGGTTTAAATCAAAATATTGACTGTTCCATCAACATTTTCTCTTGTTTGAATGTGTATTCTGGTACGGGTGTGAACGTAGGTCCTTCCAAGCGGTACAGAATGAAAGCGATCCAGACCAGCAAAAGCTGTGGAATTGTCTGCATGTACACAAGCTTCACCACTACAGACACCAATGCAAGAAATCAACCTCAGGGCACAGATGCACGACACACAGGTACACACAAACAGCACATGTACACCACACACAATCTCACATAAAGACTGTGACACAAAACAGATATGCTAATCTAACAGATACATCTTTTATTGATGAATGAAATGAAATTCCCCTGTGTTTGTGTGTGTGTGTGTGTGTGTGTGTCAGGTGTGCGGTTTGTTACTAGACTCAGTTCTCATTCCGGCAGCAGAAGACAAAAGTTGTGCTCGGTGGGATTTGGACGCCACCCCTCCAGCAGAGGCAGTGAAGAGACAGAAGATACACACACCTCGACAGGTATCTAATCAATTATATATGTACACCCACATATAGTACATATAAGTAACATGCCACATACCAAAGTTTATGTTCAGTATTTTCTTTTTAAGAAATTAACACTTATTCAGCAAGGACACATTAAAATGATCAAAAGTGAAAAAGATTTCCATTTCAAATAAATGCTGTTCTTTTGGACTTTCAATTCATTAAAGAATCCTGAAAAATGTATCATGGTTTCCACAAAAATATGAAGCAGCACAACTGTTTTCAACATTGATAATAAGAAATGTTTCTTGAGTGGTCAATCAGCATATTAGAATGATTTCTGAAGGAGAATCATGTGACACTGAAGACTAGAGTAATGATGCTTGAAATTCAGCTTTACCAGCACAGGAATAAATTCCATTTTAAAATTCATATAGAAAATCAGTTATTTTAAATGTAATAATATTTCACAATATTACTGTGGGGTTATTTAGTTTTTAGTTTGGAGCTTACGATTTCAGCTAACTCTTGCCATTTTTGCACGCAATATGCATTAAACAGTCCATAAACAGACCCAAGGCTCAACAAGCACTTGCATAAACACCAAAGCAGACACCTGAAAAAGGAAAATAATCTGAAATACCAAGACAAGAAACCATGAGGCTATAAAAAAAAATGTCTTTGCGTTCTGTGCAGTGCAACTCTGACTTTCTATTCTGTTTTCTTGGACCCAGACAGAGACGACACACCTGCATCCCCTTGTAGCATGACATCCTGGGATAGCAGTGAGTATACAGTATGAGAAAAAAAGGATGGAATTAAGGTGCGGTCACATTAGCGAAATTTTGGTGAAATGTCTTTCAGGCACAGGAGGGAGCGTCAGTCCATCAGCGGTGTCGTCTCGCTCTCAGCGCTCTGTGGAGAGCTTCTTCGGCTCCAAGTCTGCATAAGTATCACAAATTGTAATGATTTATACTTTATTATGCTATCACACTGAATTTCATTATATTCTCTTCAGGTTCAATCTGGGAAGACTAAAGGGCAATAATGGAAAACAAGCTCCTCTCAAACCTCACTGTTTCTCTGCAGAGACCGACAGACACATAGAGAGAGACAAGCCTGACTACTTGCCATTGGTTGGTGTAATTGCATATTGTGTGCTAGGCAGATTACTTACAAATTGTAAACCATTAAGGATTACAAATTACATTATGAACATTTTAGTTAGTAATGGAATCTATTAGATTACTGATCTCAAGTAATCTAATCAGACTACTTTCCGATTACATTTGACCTAACTCAGATAACAGATTTGAATGGGATTGTGTACCATTTTGATTAATAGTAATTAAATCATATCAAATTAAATCAAATATTAAATCATATTTTGAATAATTAAATCATAAATAAGTACAATTATAATTCAAAACATCAAAACAAATCAAAATAAAACACTTGAATAGTAAAAATATAAATATTTTATTTGTTTACCTGCATGACCAATAACCAACATCAGTGAAATGCAAACATGCAAATGTGTTGTTAACTTATTCAATGTTAACTTTAAGTGACTTCAAGTAAATATTTTAGGTTCAGCTGACAAAAAAGTTTGGGAATACCTGCATTATATGAACAAACATTTATAAAGATAAAGAGTGATGAATTACATGGCCAAAGTCTGCCGGGTTTTAAATATTTTTGTCCAGACTTCCGGAATCAATTAGTGAAGGTCACTGGATATGATGATGGCATAGTATTTTATAGCCGTACAGTACATTGGCATTGTTTAACAGATTGAGAGGTGCTTTTGTCCCCAAATTTAGAAGCATTTAGATCGCAAATTAATTTACATGACCATTCTATATTGTGAATATAGTCAAAGCTAAATGCTATGACACAATAGGATTTTTTAGAAAATAAATTAAAAAAATAATTGAATTATTTACTGCCATTATGTGAATATATAATCATGTAATCATAAAAAAGTAACTGTAATCTGATTATTCGCATTTTAAAACGTAATATAATCTAATTACAAGTACATATTTAAATTATTTTTGTAATCCAGATTACATGTAATCAGTTACTACCCAGCACTGCATACTGATTACAGAACTACTCAATGTAAAGCCAGTGTCACTCACTTTACTTCTCGTGTCCCCACAGGTACGCCTTCAGTTGGCGTCCGGTGCGTTTCTGCTGTCCGAATCGTACTCCGAGTGCATCCAGATCCCTCTGGACCGCCTAAAAAGAGCGTCCCCGTACCTGAGCCACCGCAGCAGTCTGAGCCCTCCTTTCCATTGTACCTCACCACCCGCCACCGCTTCAGCGAGACACATGCAAGAGTCATGGCCCAACCCTTTGGAGGAGGGTTCTCCAAAATTGATGGGTGGAGTCCCACAGGTTGATAGTGGGCGGGGCTCTGAGGCTGACACGTGTGAAGGTCCTCCGTTGGATCCTGCAGATCCTCACGGAGAGAAACTGGAGCAGATGGATGTCGAAAGCTCCAGTTGGGCCACGGCGGTAGCTCTGGCCTGGCTGGAGCACCGCTGCGCTGGGTTCTTTGTGGAGTGGGAATTGGTGGCTGCCAAGGCAGATTTCTGGCTGAAGTGTCAATCGCTGCCAGAGGGCGTTGACATGGTAGGGTTGAGGGCAGCGGCCAGGCAGCTTTTTCTGCTGTTGCGTCACTGGGACGAAAATATCAAACTGAACGTGCTCTGCTACAACCCCAATAACATGTGAGGAGCTGACCTCAAAGATGAAGTTCTTGGGTCTTTAATTGAATTTAAACCAGGGAATTAATCCTGTTGGCTAGACTCGCAATTCAACTTTATAGCAGAATAGAATTCATCTAAGATGTCCTTTAAAAAGGAACGGAGATAAAGCTGAATTGTGGGTTGTGTTTCGGTTTCTCTCATGCCCAGACCACAATACTGTACAAGCTTTCCCTTAATCTATGGGCGTCAGTATAATTATGCAGTAGAATGTAGTTCACCGTAATCAACTGCAGGTCTGACAGCACTTTATGCTAGCAATAGCAAAATGACTAGTTTTGAATGCTTTATAAAACCAATCTCCAACATAAACAGCAGGCATTCTTGCCTTAATTTACACTACCATTCAGAAGTCAGTAAGATTTTTTTTTATTTTTTTTTAAATGTAATACTTTTATTCAGCAAGGATGCATCAAATTGATCAAAAGTGACGGTAAAGACATTTACAACGTTACAAAATGTTTCAATTTCAAATCAATGCTGTTCTTTTGCTTTCAATCCATCAATCCTAAAAAAAAAATGCATCAGTTTTTAAACAAATATGAAGCAGCACAACTGTTTTCAATACTGATAATAATAAGAACTGTTTCTTGAGCACCAATTCAGCATGTAATAATGCCGAAAATTCAGCTTTACTAATCACAGGAATAAATTACATGTTAATATATAAATATATATAAAAAAGACGTAATTTTAATTTGTAATATTTCACAATATTACTGTATTTTTGATCAAATAAATGCAGTCTAGGTGAACATAAGAGACTTTTCCCCAAATTTCTTACCTACCCCAAATTTCGAACGGTAGTGTACAGCTGCTTGAATCTGATAAATCTGTTTGTTTGTTTTTTTAAATCAAGTTTTAGACTAAACTGGACAATTCCAAACCACCTTTTTCTTTCAATGACTGATTGTCAAATTATTGGTAAATTCCATTTTCTTAGGATCATTTGTTTGTTTATATCGACTGCTTGCTTTTAGTCTTCTTGAAGTATTTTCGATGAAGGCATTTCGTTTGTTCCTTCAAAGTTAGTTTTCTGGTAACACCACATAAACAATGTGCAAACCATGGGGCTATATTTTTTCATGTGCAAAAAAGGGATGATAACTATGGTAGTATATTAGAGATACAATGAATGTTATGAAATTATGACTTTTTATTTTGTATCACTTACAAATCTATACAATAAAATGCTCTGAATGATACCAAATGATGCTTCTTCAGGTTAAGATACAAGTATAATTTCAAACAGTAAGGGCTGTATTCGTTCACTGTACCTTCAACCTGGTTTTGCCCAGACTTTTGTAGCTGTGAGCCTGTCATTAACCTTGGAAATGGAATAATATCACGGACTACAGTTGCATTGTGATTAGCGATAACACTTTGGATTAAGCAAATGTATTTCATGCAAAGAAAATAAAAAAAACAACTGCAAACAGATGTTTATAAGAACACTCATTCACTCTTCATCACAGAAAAATGTAAATCACACCCAAAATGTTAAGCATTTCAGCACTCCATCTAACTGTTCACTCTAGAAAAGAAAAAAAAAACATAAAGAACACAAAATAATGAAAAAGGCTCAAGACAGTAAACAAACACAGGCACTACTGGAGGTTTATGGTTGCCTTAAACTAAAAAGAAATGGAAAAGCAGATCTATGCTGTTCCTTTGTGCCCTATACATGTAACTAGTGGATGTGATCCTGTTGAGCTTACAGTCACAACTCTGCATGGTTGGAAAACAGTTAAAGGGATATTTCATCAAAAATTACACTTCTGTCATCATTTACTCACCCTCACCCTTTATTTCTTCTGCAGAACACAAAAGATTTTTTTTTTGTCCATAAAATGTAATCCAATGGGCCCAAAGTTTTTTTTCCCCACAGAAGAAAGAAATGCATACAGGTTCTGGAACTACATGAGGGTGAGTAAATAACACATTTTTCATTTTTTTTTTTTGGTTTAACTTTACATGGAGACAAATCCCTGAATAGCTTTGAATAAAGGTATAATTATGAATTCACTTTAATTGAATTCATATTTGATACATAATTTAATAAATTTAATGTCACAGTTGAAATGCAGATATTTTGTTATATATAGTATATATATATATATAACATCTTTAGGCCCTTGTACCTGGTTATAATGCATCCAAGGGTGACAACAAGAGATCATTAAGGTCTCAAAGGTCAACAGTGTTGATATGCTGCATACTCATTTTATATTTTTTATATTATACTTCCAATAAAGATCCACACAACATTCACATTTCCAGCTCCGACATCCCAGACAGAGCACTCCATTAGTCCTTAAGAATCCTGAGAAGCATTGTAAACTCTCTGTACCCCCATATATTAACATCACACTACCTCCATTAACAAATCCCCTTGATACGATTTGATCACACTCAGGGCACAGGTCCCTGGCCACCCGTATGTCACTCCGGTACAGCGAGTGCCCCGGTCACACCAGGGTTCAGTGGCGCTTAGCCTTGTTCTCTGACCTCTGAGACGGAAGAGCTGGGGTTGGGTTGAGCCACAAACAGAGCAGGATGATGAGATGGCAGACATGCAGCGATAGAGAGCTGTAGTTGGTGGACGGATACGTGTTCCAGGACAGCTCTATCAGACCCAAAATCAACACACTAAAAGAGAGTGAAATATATAGGGATGAGTTGTGTGTGACAAAGTTTGATAACAATAATATTTACAATAAGGTTCTATACATTAACATTAGTTAATACATGAGGTATTATGAACTAACAATAACAAATCTGCAACAATATTTAGGTAGGTGGTACGTGTCAAATTTACATCCAGGTGAATGGCCGGACCCAGGGATTCTCAGCCTATCACCAAAAGCCTTGACGACATAACAATTTGGCCCTGTTCAAAGTCACTCAGATATTTATTCCTGCCCATTTCTCCTGCATCCAACACGTTGATTACGAGAACTGAGTGTTTGCTTAACATTTCATTTACCCAGACAATATGTGGCCTTGTTAGGAGATGATCAACACTATTTGCTTCACCTGTGACTGGTCATAATGTTTTGGCTCATCAGAGTATATACAAACACAAGAACAAACAACTTAAAAGTTCTATGAGGAAAAAATAACACATATGAACATGTCTGTGTATGTACCTGAGAAGGTGGGCAAGCTTCTTGACTCCTCCACTCCACAGAAGGTAGGGGAGCGTATGGAAGTACCAGACATAAAACTGATAATGCAGAGATCTACTGAAGCACATGCCGATAAAGTTAGAGGTGAACAAAACCAGAACTGTCTGTAAGATCTGGGTTAAGGATCGGTTTTCATCTTATCAACTAGGTCTAATTATTCAAGTTTCAGGAATACCTGGGATATTCAAACTATTTTAAACAAATCAATCATATGTTTGATTTAATCAACCATAAAAAGGATATGATCAGCATCGAGCTTGTGTGCAGTCTCTTTTCTCTCAGATGGATCTTTTAGAAGAGACCAAATACTGTTTCCAGACCTGTAATGAACACAAATTTTTTTAATCGATGCAGTCAGTTCATTTAAACCATATTCCCAGACCTGTAGCATATTTAGTTTACTAAAAAGCCTTAATATTGACCTTAGACTTCTAATAATGATTTTGTTCAACAAATCATGAGGGGAAAATACTATGGGGCCAATCAACGGTTTGGTTACCAACATTCTACAAAATATCTTCTTTTGTGTTCAGCAGAAGAAAGAAATTCATAAAGGTTTGGGACAACTTGGGGGGCGAGTAAATGATGACAGAATTTTCATTTTTTGGGTGAACTATCCACCTAATGTAAAGTGTGACCTTGATTTTTCGTACCTCTTCCATCTCTTCAGTGCAAACAGAAGCAATGTGGTAATGTGAGCAAAAAGCAGCACTAGGTGGAAGTATCGACTCAAAAACACATCCTCGGGAAGAAAACGCCAGTTCACGGTCCACTTAAACAGAAACTGCCTGCCCAGGTCAAAGGCCCGGCTAACATACCCGAGAGGGTTCACCAAGAGGAACGGCAGTCCCAGTAACAGCTGTTAGAAAGGGAGAAAAAGAGTGGTACATGAAAAGTTGGTGTGAAACGGCAAAAAGACATTTGAATCACTTAATAAATAAGTGAATGTGTTTACTTATGTGTGTCTAACCTGAATGACAGCACAGAGAGTGAGCTTGGGTAAAGTTTTCCATAGACCGAACTCACTCAAGAGAAGGAAGAGGAGACCAGGAGCGAAGAGCAGAACGTTCATCTTCACAGACACAGCTAAACTGTCCATAGAACAGAGAAATATTTACTTTAAATGCACACACATCACTGAAATGACGAGTCATATATTAAACAATAATTATTCGTCTGTAGTTTTGATCAGGCATCAAAATATTGTAATAGCAGTAGTGGAAAACAGGAGTTAATGTTAAAGTGTCACCCATTATGCAATTTTAAAGGCTCCTAATTTTGTTTTGGAGGTCTCCTACAATCGGTTTACATGTATTCAAGGTCAAAAAACAGTTTAATTTTCTCATAATGTACATTGCAGCATCACCTACTACTTACTTACTGCCTTTCAGGCAGTTCAGAATCGGTTCTTTCTTTTAGGAGAAAATAACTCCATTTATTGTGCACTTCGATTTTTTTAACTTTGCAGACCTTTTACTGATGCAAACAGCCATGTTACACACATGACATGTAGCATTTTAACTCTCCGCCATTGACAAAAATTTCCTGCAATACATGTTTTCACTGTTATATGGTAGGGGGCGCTATTACACATCATCTGAACAAGTACAGAATCTCCGGATCAAAACACAGGTGAAAAAGAAGCAGAGATAAGTGATAGAAGCATTGCTTATGCAAATGTAAAATACGTGTTCATCAAACATTAAACAGCATATAAATCAAAACTGCCTAATGTTACAGAATGAAATGTCGACCCAGGACGAGATTTAGGACTGTGAAGCTTTGGGGTGTTGATGGAAGTGATTTACTCCATCTATCTTTTGATCATCGTTCTGAATCTGATCCAGGCGTAGTCTCTGACAAAAACGCGATTTTCTCAGCTTTTTTTGTTTTGTTAAAAAGCAGAAGCTCTGTTCTTTCCTGTGATACACTGCATGTTCAGTTACATACAAAAATGCTGCCATTGACTGACAACTTAAAAAAAAAAAAAAAAAAAAAAATACTATGTAGAATGAAGAAGTTGTTTCTACTTGCCTGTAAAGGGCACATCCTAGAGTCCAGCGGCCGTCCAGGAAGAGATTGATGGCTCCAAATAACAGCATCATGGCCACCGGATCATTAAAGAGACGCAAGATGAAGATGGAGTGAATCCGATACGAAGCACAGCAGATGAAGAAGAACACATAGGGAGGAACCTAGAGAAGAATAAACGTACAAGCACTTAATAAGACAGACAAATTCAGAACAATGAAAGCAATCTTCTGTAAATTTCAAAAAATCATAATAAACTAGAAATCAGCAATGTATTGAAATATTAGTAAGGTTTTTATCATTTTAAGTGGTAATGAGTAGTTGCTTATGCTTGAATTCAGAGGTTCAAGTCTTGCAAAATTTGTTTAGTTATGGTGTTGCATTCATTTCTTTCAAACTAGAAATCTTACTGACACCAAACATTTGAATGGTAGCATGTACACTTCAAATTCAATGTGAAAATATCCTGGCTATTCTTGGGTAAAAAAAAAAAAAGAAGAAAAGATGACTGGATAGAATTATGCATAATGGTAAATTACATGGATTTGTTTAATATGGGGTTCTTCTTACCTTTTTGGTGTGATGGTAAATGCGGAACACAAGAAGGAGAGTGATGAGGTAGAACACAGCGAACACGTACTGACCCAAACGAATATTCTGTCCATGATCAGTAAGATAATACAGCCCTGTGAATATATACACAAAACCGGCTGGATACCTGAAACACAAATACATACAATCCAGCAAATGATCAGTGGAAAGGTTTCCATTTAATATGTCATTCCCAGAGGTGTACAAGAACAAGTAGACTACTGGACATCTAAAGGCTGGAATACACTACATGACTTTTGCCCCGAGTCAATGCTAGTTCCTGAAAGTCAAAGCCAGTCTTGCAGATTTTGGTCAGTCAGAGTTGACAGATTTTGCAGAAAATCATCTAGTATATGATGGGCACAGTCGGACGATAACAAACATGTTCAATATTTTGAAGTGATTTTAGAAACACATTAGCCTGGTTAAAACCAGACCATTCTCAGTTGTAACTGAGTTATGGTCTGGCAAAGCGTTATAGACAAATCATTTCCAGAGGGGCGTCACCAACGGACGTCGCGGATAGACCTAAAACCAATCAGAGCGATGAAGGAGAAGACGTATGCAGAGCGGCGGAGAAACATCTCCGTGTGTTGTTCTTTGCTCGGTTTTTAACTAAAAGGAAACGTTCAAATCGCTTATAGCTGATTTGAACGAGTGATGTTCGACGGCGGCATCCATCTTTGTAATGTAGGCTACAAAATCTGCTTCAAAATCCCAGCGCTGTCGTCATCGTGTAAAGCCAACGTTTCTGATTGGTGCCTCGATTTCGACGGATTGGAAATGAGCTTGAATGAGCTCTTTGCCAGACTCACTTTCAGAGCAAATCTAAATTTGCCGGAAGTTGTCTGGGTTTTCCCAGGCTAGAAACACATTGGGTCTCATTCATGAAACACTAGCAGAACGAATTTTTGTGTAAATCGTGTGTAAAGTGGTTCTGGCGTAAATTTTCGGATTCATTAAAATTTTCGTATTTTCCAAATGTTAGTTGGTACACAAGAAATCTACACCTGCTCCCAGCCACGCGTAAATAGTGCGCTTAACACCCAAACGTTTTGCTCATTAATAAGGCTGCATTTTAATTCACCTTAATCGGGTACATATTTGCACAGCATTTTGAAAAAATATTATATATAGTAATTACATACAGTTTTTCTTATTATGAGAGCCAGTAATAGCATCTGCGATGGTGGTCCTTCTCCAGTTTGAATACTATTTTTCCGAAGTGAACTAATTCGTTTTTTGCTCTCAAGCTTAATGTCGAACCATTTTCTTCTCACTTCTGGGAATGTTCGATTAACAGATGAAACTCCATTAACTGCATCTGTAATATCCTGCCAAGCTTCCTTTTTTTTAGGACCCGATACGCCACTATGTACGCTTGAAAATAAAATGTGGCGTTTTGAATGAACTTCTGATAATAAAACTTCAATTTCTGCATCTGAGAAATTTTTTTTTTGCATTCATGTCATAATATGATGCCCATATATAGTTGTCAGTCGGATTTAATGGGCGGGATTTATGGTAATTGAGAATGAACGTGCACGCGCATCCCATTTACGACTGATTGGAATTCATTAACACACACACATTTCACTATCACATCTGACGTTTACGAAGTATTTGTGAATCAGGAGAAGAGTTTTCGGGAAGGTCTCTACGCGCAAATCACTCGCATATTTACGAATGTTTCATGAATGAGACCCATTGTTTTCATTTCCCAAATTCCCACGCATCTCCTAGCTATAAGGCACATGTTTCTACATGAGTTTGGATCTACTTGAAAGCCTTGTAGTGTGTAATTCTCAGTTGTTTAGTGTATGTATGATGCCCAGTTTTTCTTCTGTAAACATTTAAAGTCGGCCAAATCGTTTCATGCCAAGTGTTTTAAAATCTATTCAGATTTTAAAAGTTGCGTAGTGTATTCTAGCCTCATTAAAGAAATAGTTCATCCAAAAATGTAAATTCTGTCATCTACTCACCCTGAAGTTGTTCCAAACCTGATTAATTTCTTTCTTCTGCTGAACACAAAGAAGATATTTTGAAGAATGTCCATAACAAAACCAATTGATATGCCCAATTGACTTCAATAATATGGAAATATAATATGGAAGTCAATGGGGTAACTTACATCAATTGTTTGGTTACTGACACTCTATAAAATATAATTTTTCAGCAGAAGAAAAAAATTCATACAGGTTTGGAACAACTTCAGGGCGAGTAGATGACAGAATTATCATTTTTGGGTGAACTATCCCTTTATTGCCATTCTGAACAATTGTGAAATATGCTGAATTTTTGGAATTCGACATATTAATATATTGTTATCTGTAGTGGGAAACAAAATGAGAATGTATTAAATATATAGCATGTATAAATTACATAACTTTGCCATAATATTTTTCCAACTCTTATGGTATAGCTATATTTATGTTGACACTTACACCAGCGGTCCCGTGTCGCCCTTCAGCTGTGTGTAGTCATATGTGCCGTTAATAACGCCCTCCACCTCATCCATGTACGCCTTCCAGTCAATCTCTGTATCTACACACACAACATTTACATCATTAGACAGAGGAATCAGGATAGCACTTGTCTTTTAAGCGGCATTACTTTGCTGTGTTCAGTCATTTTGGCTTTATGGTGCGCGTGACTCGAGCTCTCTCGTCACTTCACGTGCTCCCTTCCGAAATAAACAACACTAATTTAATACATTTTATAGTGGAAGTTTGGAACGTAAATGTAACTGTTCAGAAATAAACTAATAAACAATTGCATTAACAGCATGCACTAGTACAGTATCCTATTTGAATACAAAGAGATTATGCAGAATAGAATGATGCTCTGTTTCTTTAGTCTGCAGTTCCCTCAATGAATTGTTGACTATTATAATTATTCAAAGATCATGTCAGTGATTGATTTTTAATGCACTTACATGCAACTCTTTGGATCACCCATATGTTAATCACAATTTCCAGGAGCCAAAGTACGGCCGTGATCAAGAACGTGTACTCTGCTTTGAACAACACCATGTGTTTGTCCTGCCATATGGAGGAAAGCGTTTTTTTAAATCTTGATGGAAGAGTAACGTTAGATGATTTTTTCTTTCCTGCTGCCATGTTGGCCGCCTTGGTGAAGTCAGCGTCAGCGATTTCAACAAACGCGTGTCGAAATCGGAAATACTGATTTGCAAATTAAAAGTCACTAAGGCAGCAAAAAAATGCCATTAAAAAAAACCTATATATGTTGTTTTTATTTATTTATTTATTTATGTATGGTCAATATATGTATTTATATGTATACAAATATATTTATTTAAACTTATTTTTTAATTATGTTCGCTTAAAATATTTAAATGACATTCCAATGCAATTTCTATTAAAGGAAAGCTGCAGAGGACAAACCAATAAACAACAAACTTATAATTATAACATCAAGTATATGTTCAAATGTGTTTGGCTGCGTAAAGTTGTGTCACCAGATTCAGTCAGGCAAATTTCACAGCTACCCACGTTGACGTACCACGTGATCCAAACAACATCGTTTCCGGTAATGACTTCAGGAGGATCGTGTGAGTGATAAAGGTGATGTTCTGCTCCTTATTCACGCCATGTTCATTTCTGTTGTTTCAGATAGAACTTTAATATTTGTTTATGAGCATGTACATATGTAATAGTGGTCAAAGCATTGGATTAAATTCTTTAAAGGTCATTTATGGGTCACACATTTCATTTTGACAGCCAACAAATGATTCACCATGTTTGGAGAACTGTTGTTATTGTTATGTTAATATTATTGTGGAGGTGTGGAAGTGTTTTTATGTCGGTTTTATCGACGATTTAAAAAAAAAAACACCCCAAATTCCCATGGACTTACATTGTTGGAATGTTTAACAGGCGCAACTGTCAATTCGGTACTTTCCTGTTATCCGGACCCCACGATGGCCTACCCCTAACCCCGCCCCTAAACCTCCCCGTCACTGGGGTTAAGACCAATCAGGGACGATGGCCTACCCCTAACCCCGCCCCTAAACCTACCCGTCACTAGGGTTAAGACCAATCAGGGATGACTATAGTTCCGAAATGGTATATGGTGGGGTCCGTCAATTCTAATGTAAACATAGACATACAAGGCTCTCTGAAGTCTCTCTCATTATTCCTTTTTTTTATTTATCCATCCATCAATGACAGCCAGAACACCCTGTCAATGCCTAACAACCACCAGAAAATGAATCCATAATCAAATCAGCATTAATATTTTTATTCATCTTGATGCTTACATCTGTTCACTATTATTTGACTGTGTTCAGTAGTCTAGAGAAGAGGAAGAGGAAGAGGGCGAGGTGGAAGATGGAGGATTTCCCCATCCGGACACTGGAGATTGTGTGTTTGGGTTCAAGTGTAGCTCTCTCTGGTCTGTTTTATTACATCTACAGGAAGAAAAGCAAAACTGTGGGCAAGCTTAACGTGAGTACTGAGTAGCAATGCAATAATGATAATCAAGACAGCTTTGTAACTCAAATAACAGATAGATAGATAGATAGATAGATAGATAGATAGATAGATAGATAGATAGATAGATAGATAGATAGATAGAGATAGATAGATAGGATCACAATACTGTTAATGAAGCTTAATTTTGTATTGAAGCCAGATAGTATATGTAATTAGTGATTTGGATTAAAAGTGTGCTACAGGAAGTGAAAGAGTATGAGAAATAGAAATATAGTTCCTAAAAAAAACTCATTTGTTTTTTAATGTTAGGAAGCTCCAGTTCTGCCACTGGATGAGAAGTTAACAGATCTTTTAAATGCCTCACCGGGGAAATGTCTGCAGTATGTGGTCATCGAGGGTAACCTATATTTTTCACCATGAGTCTCAGCTGATGTGAAGAAGATAACTTTGTTTCTCTTTCAATTCCACTGATTTGCTTTCTGTCTTTCTTTCTCTGTAGGTACAGTTCAGCCTGTAGGGGAACCATTAAGGAGTCAGTTTCAAGAAGGCAGTGTTGGTGTCATCCAGAAACTGCTCCTCCGAGAACACAAGCTTGTGTGGAACAGTTTAGCGCGCACCTGGTAAAACCTGGTCTCTTGCTGTTATAAATATACATCACCGATCAAAGGTTTGGGGTCAGCAAGGTTTTAGATGTATCTTTTATAAAAACAAATTAATCCTTTTATTCAGCAAGGATGCATCAAAAGTACAGTAAAGGCATTTATAATGTTAACAAATTATTTAAAGATCATAGAATCCTGAAAAAAGTCCAGTTTTTCACAAAAAATTAAGCATCATAACTGTTTTCAATATTTATAATAAAAATAAATGTTTTTTTAGCACTGAATCAGCATATTAGAATGATTTCTGAAGGATCATGTGACACTGAAGACTGGAGTAATGATGCTGAAAATTCTACTTTGCATCACAGGAATAAATTACATTTTATTACATATTAAAATAGAAAACAGTTATTTTAAATTCTAATAATATTTCACAATATTACAGTCTCACTGTATTTTGTGATCAAATAAATACAGCCTTGGTGAGCATAAGAGACTTCTTTCAAAAACATTTTAAAAATCGTACCGACCCCAAACTTATGAACGAGTGTTATATACGTCAGTCTAACATGGCAATTCTCAAACACAAATCTCATCCTTCAGGACAGACAGCGAGCGTTTGATTCACCAGCGCGTGAATGCTGTGCCTTTTAACCTGCTGGGTGTGAACAAGGCGTTTGTGCGGGTGCTCTGCCCCCTGGAGGCCACGGGTCCCAACATGGAAATCACCCACGAGAAGTTCCACCAGGCCAGTTATGGCTTCACGGACCTGATAGGTCAGTACCTGAGCGGAGAGAAGCCCAAAGGTCAACTTGAAACAGAGGAGATGCTGAAGGTGGGCGCATCCTTAACCGCAGTGGGCGAGCTCATCCTGGACACGGACCGCCTCCCTAAACTCCGCCCACCCACCGACGGCTCCGAGTACTTCCTGTGCACTTCGGACTTTGAGACTCTGCTGCGGGAGCAGGAAGGGCAGGCGGAGGTGTGGAGGGTGCTGGCGTGTATTTGCGCATTGGCGGGTGTAGCCGTGCTGATGTGGGCGGGACGCAGGTACTACCAGCAACTCAAGCTGCGCTGGGAGCAAGAGAACATGAGGAGGGACTTTGAACTGATGGGAGAAAGAGGGGAGGAGGAGAACGGCATGGATATTCCGGAGAATGCGTGTGTGATATGCCTGAGTAATCCACGAAGCTGCGTGCTGCTGGACTGCGGTCACGTGTGCTGCTGTTTCCGCTGCTATCAGGCCTTGCCACAACCCAACTGTCCCATCTGCAGACAGAACATCCAACGAGTCGTGCCTTTATACCAGGCCTGAGAGACTGATCTAGAACTATCTAATGCATTGAGCAAATTTCAAACAACTAAACATGGTTTAATGTTATACTGTAAATGGACGGTTGTGCTGGATTTACATGTTGAAACAGCCTTAAACTTAAATAAAGTGTTATACTGTGAACAGGACACCTGCGATGGAAGCAGCCGCACAGATTCCTGATACGCACTTTAGTTTCACCGTTTTAGTGATGGTAATGTATGTCAAGATTCTCAGAGCACTAAGTGGTCATCGTTACACAGTTGGAGATAAAATAGCATAATATCAGAGCAAATATGCTTTGTTATTTTACTGAATATCCTGAAAAGCAGATGTGTGTGAATGGAATATTTCTTTGACTTCCTGTTTATTATTTTAGTGCATCCCATGTTTTACACTCATCAAATGGTTACTCTAGTTAAATACTGTATTGAATGGCTCATATAAATAAACCTAAAATAATACGTTATTTAATATGATTAGCTCAGTGCCTTAATTTATGAATGAGGGTTTTGGATGATTTCCAGAGTCTAAATGTTCAGCTCAACATGTAAAGATTTGGGTTACTTTGTGTTTGACCAATAAAACACTTGTTTACTTGTTGTTCTTCTGCTCCAGCATTATTTGGAGTTTTCACATACAGATTCTAACGCATAAATAACTCAGTTGTTGCTTCACTCAGTGATATTGCTGATTTATTAGTGCTTACTGCTTATGGCATGGAAAGTCTCTCTTCTGAGAGAGGAGTGTGTGTTCGCCAGCAAGGAATCTTTCAAGGTTCTTATGCAACAGCTGCTGTGATCCTGTTACACGCGTAACCCGTGTAAATCACCCACAACAGCCTCCCCCTCTCCCTCTGTCTTCTCTCTTAAATGCAAGTAAATGAGATGCGGAATTAATATAAAAAATAAAATAAAAAAAACTTCATCAAGGTCAAGCTAAACTTCTGATGATGCATTTACCAGCAGCGCTTGACATTTTATATTCAACCACTAGTGGGCAAAAGAGTGTCAGACTCTGGACAAGTGAAGAAAAAGTATTTGCATAAATCAAAACGAATTTTAAAAAAGAATTTAAAAAGCTTGGTTGGCATGCATCCTCTGCATCTCACTCTTTTCCATTAGAGTTAACTCTGTTCATTCATTTATAGAGAATTTGAAAACATGATCAATTTCACAAGTAAAACATGCAGAATTGACTAGGGAGAAGTACTTTGATGACCAGGGTTGCCAAGTTCACGTTTTCCCACGGAACTGAGCTACCGGTACTTTTAAACTTTTGCCGCGGGTAGATTTTTCCCCGCGGTTTAACATATTGTATAGACTGTATTTGATTGAAATGCTTGTATTGAAGTATTTTTCATTCTACCAACTATACAACTGTGCTAGATTATGAGTTTTGGGAGAGAGGGGCCGAGCTTCTAATGAAAACAGGCTGTTTACTACTAGCGATTTTCAAATTGAAATTGTGTACGCAAAACAGTGACTGTAAAATATAAATCAGGTATGGGAGTACGAGTGGCCGGTCCGAATGCAATGATACGATGTCTGCCTGTCAACATATGTATTTTCATACCGCCGCACACCCTGCTCACACAAACATCAGCGTCTTCAGCGCGTTTCATGCTATGCAGTTAGACAGACGTCAGTCACCGAGCACCAAAACAGCAGCCACCTTTTACAGTTCCCCCTGAATCAAAACAACAAGCTTATGCTGCGCGTTCACGTCATAACATTTGGAAGATGGAAACCTGTGACGTCACTCAGAGTTTTATGGAAATGTATGTGTTTCAATGGCAACACTATCAACACTGAAATGAACCCGCAGCAGTCAGGAGGTACAGGTCAGTGTTCTTTATGTTGTTTTTTTTGTTCATTATATTGTAATGTTATGTGCTTTGAGATATGAGGTAGCTTTTGCCTCTATGGTATCCACCATACAGCAACAAATAGTCTGGCCAAATCCACCCCATATCTGGTACATGTGGATTCCACACGCCTAGATGTGGGCCGGATATGGGCCGACACTATCTTGCTGTCTGGGATGGTATATTCCAGTGTTGATATTGTTAACTAAAACTATTGAAAATGGTTTGTGGTGGTACTGTGGTAGAATGGTGGAACTGGATGGTAATGCCAAGGTATTTTATAGGCCTACACCATATTATGATTAACACTATATATTTCTGTTGAAATCAAATTCTATCAAATTCTTATCAAATGCTGATAGGATAGACGTGGATGTGGTAATTGCTGATGACGAGTTGATTGGATAGATTATTTGAACGTGCTCCTCCCGAACTTTGTTAATGAAACATCATGAACTCTACAGTAGCTGACAAGACAAGAACAGCACACACTCAAAGATGATGTGACAGGAGCACAAAAGCTCAGAGAGAATTTCACATTGAGTAAAAAAAAAAAAAAACATGATGGCATTTTCCCAGCCACGTAACTCCTTATGCTTCTCAGTGTGACTCCTGGACCCCTGGAGGGATATCTGTGTGCCAGCTGTTCTCATCTCATCTCCAGTGACCTGCTTCTGTGCCACAGGCTTAAACAGGCTGTCTGTATATCATGCTCCTGCTTTAGTGTTTTTGACTAAAAGCTCCAGAGGGAAGAATGTGTGGGTGTGTGTGAAAAATACGGTGAACTGGGCAACACATTCTCAAAGACACTCATCAGCTGGTGCCAATTACATTGCTACTCTGTCTTCCAGAGCCAACCCTCTCACATTTGAGCCAGTTGAGCGAAACTGGCAAGGTTGTTCTCACTTTTATTTCAACTCCAGGTATTGTTATGTCTCAGGGATTTTTTTATTTGCCTTGGAAACCTTTTACAAAAAATATCTGATGATTTTCACATACAATACCGTTCAAAAGTTTGCAGTTAGTAAGATTTGTTAATGTTTTTGAGTGTTTTGTGCACACCAATTATACCGTAATATTGTGAAATATTATTATGAGTTAAAATAACTGTTTTCTATTTGAATATATTTAAAAATGTCATTTATTCCTGTGATGGCAAAGCTGAATGTTCAGCATAATTAGTAATAACTTCAGTCTTTAGTGTCACATGATCCTTCAGAAATCATTCCTAAAATGCTGATTAGGTGCTCAGAAATATTTAGGGCCCGAGCACCGATGGTGAGAGGACCCTATTGTTTTTGCTCTGTTTATTATTAGGGCCCGAGCACCGATGGTGAGAGGCACACGCTTCAGAAGTGGTGAAAATTTACGTGTGATATGGTTTTCAAAATTGGGTGGGGCAAATTCGGTAAATTATTGCCCCCAGATTTTGCCCCGGCTCTACGTTTCACGTACAGGTATGAAATTTGGTACATACATGTAATGACCCAATACCTACAAAAAAGTCTCTTGGAGCATAGCCCTAAACACAACAGGAAGTGAGCTATTTTGAACTTCCTCCTAGATTTTGTGCATTTTTCGTAATTTCCTGATGTTGTACTTTAACGAACTCCTCCTAGAGATTAAATCAGATCCACATAATATTTTGTCAGTCTAATCTTAAGGCCTTTGCGACGTTAAATTGCGAAGATCTAGAGTTTTCGTCGAAGGATGTGACCTCGGCGGCCTGACAAAAATGTAGATGTGCAAATCCAATTTCAGCCTCTGGGTGAAATATGCATCATCAGATAACTTCTGTGTAAATGATGCAGTTCCGATGTTGCTAGGCAACCACAGACAGCCTGCAGTAACTCAGGCATACAATGTCCGATCTGCCCCAAACTTCACATGTGTGATAAGAGTCCTGTCCTGAACACATGACCATCCTCATATTAGATTATTGTAATAGCGCCACCTGCTGGTAGCAGGAAGTGTGATAAAAATAAATGACTTTGACATAGTCCTCCGGCTTAAACATGCTCGAAAACTAATGAAACTTTGCACACACTTCAGAAGTGGTGAAAATGTACATGTGATGTGGGTTTCAGAATTGGGTGGGGCAAATTACTTTAACATATTCCCCCTATATTTACATACTGCCCACCGTGCTCTGTCTTCCTAAAGCCACCGGGTGGCGGTGGCACGGGTGCGAGGGCCCTTTCATCGCTGCTTGCAGCTTTAATTATTATTATTATCGATGTTGAAAATTGTGCTGCTTAATATTTCGGTGGAAACAGTGGTACATTTTTTTTAGGATTCTTTGATGAATAGAACGTTTAAAAGAACAGCATTTCTTTGAAATAAAAATAGTTATTATAAATAAAAAATGTGTTTACTGTCACTTTTGATCAATTTAATATCCTTCTTTCACAAAAAAGGAAAAAAATAAAGACAATGGTACTGACCCCTTTTGACCGGTTAACATGTAGCCTATTTTCATAATTTTGTAGACAGCATTTTATGTATGCTAAATACAATATCTGAACATTTTCAAATAATATCTTTTGTTTTCTTCACTGATCACACTTCACGTCTCATTTTAGGCATGCTCTTTCCTGACATTGCTGTTGCCTGCCCTGTGTAAATACACTAACTTTTGGAAAAACTTTGCCTTGGCAAAACTATTTATTGTGGTGGAAATTGCACCATAACTGAAAAATTGAATTATTCTTAACCAGTGGCTTGCTGACCATAGCAACTGAAAAGTAGGTGCATATATTCTGTTCTCACATATGCACTACATCTGTACATTTTATCACCCATCCCTTAAAACCTCCTTTTTGCTTTCACTTTTTCATTTGACTCAGGATTTTGTGTTTTTTCCCCTGCTAGTGAGTCAGCAGTTACGTTGCATGAGTCAGCAGAGGCCAGTGTGACCACAAACACTTCTCTCAGTGCACACTTACACACACACAGCCCACTTCTGTGATTTCAAAATGCAATGCTCACAACACATGAAGACCAAGGACGAAAGAAAGAAAGAAAGAAAGAAAGAAAGAAAGAAAGAAAGAAAGAAAGAAAGAAAGAAAGAAAGAAAGAAAGAAAGAAAGAAAGAAAGAAAGGTGCAATAAATGATAGATCAAGTGATTTAGAACATTATGCTGTTGTAATTATTTCACTAATATGCATTGCTGTGGTGTGAGAAGAAGAACATTATTAAAGGATTAGTCACCCAAAAAATGAAAATGTTGTTATTAATTACCCACCCTCGTGTCAATCCAAACCCGTAAGACTTTCGTTCATCTTTGGAACACAACTGATGATATTTTAATGAAATCTGAGAGATTTCTGTCCATTGACAGTCTACTGTAGGGAAATTACAGTTAAACCACATAAAGAGACCAATTTGCTCAATGAAGATCAGGAATCAAAGTTGAAGTTCAATTAGCTGACAAAGAGTTAACTGAAGACAAATTTCTCCACACTTCCATAGGCCATAGAAAAATGACGATCCAGCCTCAAACTAACTTAAAGGGAATTTTTCACCCAAAAATGAAAATTCTGTCATTAATTACTCACCCTCATGTCATTTAGACTTTTGTAAGACTTTCATTCGTCTTCAGAACACAAATGAAGATGCTTTTGATCAAATCTGAGAGCTTTCTGTCCCTCCATTGACAGCTACGCAACTACCACTTTGACACTTCAAAAAAGTTTATAAAGAGATCATAATACTAATCCATATGAATTGAGCGGTTCTTCATTTTTTGAAGAGACTCAATTGCGTTATATGATGAATAGATTTAATTTAGGCTTTTATTTACATACAAACTTTCATTAACTTACACATCAGTGTTTGATCCAACCCCTTCATATGCAACTACCACTTTGATGCTCCAAAAAGTTCATAAAGAGATAGTTTGGAGTGAATAATGATAGGGTGAATAAATGATGACAGAATTTTCATTTTTGGGTGAACTGGCCCTTTAAACGTAATAGTTTAAAGTGCGTTTGTCAGGTTAAATTTGTAATTATGATTAACACAAAATAGTTAGGGGAAATACACGTTTGACAAGTTGTTGTATTGTTTTGTATGATTTTCGATACCTAAAGGCAGAATATAAGATGAAAAAGTTCATTATTTTCAGTACTCACTTAAAACTGCTCCTCCGCCCAAACGGATCGCTTGACGTCACAAGAGGGAGACGTCTCCCAGGGCGCTGAGAAAGTGAGTTTGTGAGCTGTGTTGATAATTGTACGAGTGATAGAGCGAGAGAATTAGTGATTAGGACATTTATTTATTTAGTTAGCTATTTAAGTTAGGGAGTTAGTTAGGTATACGCAGGCGTATTTTCACAATGGTGAAACACAGTTAAAACCGGTCACAGAGTCCACTTTTTCCCAAAAAGCAGGTCTGTGTTCCGTGCCTGGGTCAACTTTGTTCGGACCAAACGCGCTGACTTCAGTGCTGCTTTGGTGTCCAAGACTTCGGTCATTTGCAGCGCACATTTCTTCCAGTTTTTATGTTTCCACTGTTCGATCGCGCCCGCGTGTCTGTCTGTCTGTCTGTCTCTCTCTCTCTCTCGCGTGTCTCTCTCTCTCTCTCTCTCTCTCTCTCGCGTGTCTCTGTCTCTCTCTCTCGCGTCTCTCTCTCTCACACACCAACACCAACAACCCGCGTATCTAACAGTAGTTCCGCATTAATTAATTTGCACGCTAGTTTTATTTATTTTTATACTCGTGTATTCATGGACCGAACCGTGACGCCTGTACCGTTTCGGTTCAATACGAATACATGTACCGTTCCACCTCTAAGTTATGATATACACCTGCCCAACTCTCCACTGGTTATCTTCACCAGATATTTATGTTTCTTCGATAGGAATTATTTAAATTTCTGTTTGCCTCCTCATCTGTCTCACGCCTGGGAGGCTCAAAAGTGTATGGCTGTGGGAGGATTTTGGATCTGCTCAGACTCAAAACTCTCCATACTTGAATAGAACCCTTATTTATCTAAAAAAAAAAAATGTAACCTGACATAGACACTTTAAACTGTTTTCAAAGCTTTTTAAAAGCACAATATGCAACTCTAGCGGGTTAAAAAAACTAACTGCATGCATTTTGCGGAAGAACATATGTACTTCGGCTCTCGCTCTCCCCTTCACAATAGATAATGCTTTACAATGAACTCTCTATGGCAGTTTATCTGCTCAATAAAATACCTCACTCACCGCTGAGTACTAAAACCACCGTCTCTGCGTCGCTTTTACAACAGTTCAAACCCCTCAGTTCTTGCCATCTCCGAAAATCCAAGTCAATGTTGATTTTCGTTTTATTCTATTGCTCTGTAGCGTTCTCTTTTTGTCAGCAGTCTCTCCTCTGTTCTATTTTAAAACGGGTGATTCCACAGAGGTTTCGAGATTCAGCGTGCTTTATGTCAACCTTTTTCGCTTGTTGTGACAACTAACCTCAATCCCACACCACACAGGCGTCAAAGTAGCTGGAGCAACTTTTCTCTATTAGCGGATATGACAAGAGTTATATGTGGAATGACAATTGATGGGAGATGATTCCATCAATTGAGGAAAACCCAATTAAGTGCCTAGGGAAATGGTACGATGCATCCCTGACCAACAGATGCAACATTTCTAGGACAGAGAAACAGGCAGATGCATGGCTGAGTAAGATCGAGGGGTCAGGACTACAAGGAAAGTTCAAGACTTGGCTCTTCCAGCACGGTCTGTTACCACGACTCATGTGGCTACTGACACTTTATGAAGTACCTATGACAGCAGTGGAAGGAGTCAAGAGGCGAGTGAACAAACACCTTCGCAAGTGGCTCGGAATCCCACCAAGCTTCACGTCAGTAGGGCTTTACACCAGGTCTGGTCAGGTACAGCTACCCCTATCATCAGTGGTGGAAGAGTTCAAGGTGGCAAAGTGCCGGGTCGTGATGATGTACCAAGACTCCACTGATGAAAAAGTCAGAGAAGCAGGCGTCACTACGAGATCAGGACGCAAATGGGCGGCTGACACATCAGTGGCGCAAGCAGAAAGCGCATTGAAGCTGAAGGACATCATCGGGAACCCATGCGTAGGGAGGCAAGGACTCGGGTCCACACACTTCCAGCAGTGGGGTAAAGCAGACCCAAGGCAGAGGAGGGACATGATTCAAGCCGAGGTCCGACACCTGGAGGAAGAAAGGCGCAGGTCTAGGGCCGTCGAACTTGGAGCACAAGGTGCCTGGACAAAGTGGGACCTGCCGAAGTGGAAGATCACGTGGCCTGAGATCTGGAGACTGGAGCCCTTTCGCATCTCCTTCCTGCTCCGTTCAGTTTACGACACCCTTCCATCACCAACAAACCTCCACAGGTGGGGAATGAGGGAGGACCCATTGTGTAGGCTATGCGGAGGGAGGGGAACAATGGCGCACATACTGGCAGGATGCAAAACAGCTCTTAGCCAAGGAAGATACAGGTGGCGCCATGACAAGGTTCTCGGTGAACTGGCTGACATCTTGGAGCGGGAGAGGCAGAGAAAGCGCCAGAACAGTACAAGGCCGGCAACAATCATTCAGTTCATTAGAGAAGGGGAGAAACCACCACCCCCCAAGAGGAGGAAAAAGAGCCTCTTGCAAGCAGCACAATCCTGGGAGATGATGGTGGACCTGGGAAGGAAACTAGTCTTCCCCCAGGTTGTGCAAACATCGCTGAGGCCGGACATGGTCCTTTGGTCTGAGGAGGCAAGGAAGATAATCCTAATTGAACTGACGGTGCCGTGGGAAGACGGGTGTGAGGTGGCCTATGAGCGGAAAGCCACCGAGGACCAGGACCTCGTTGAGCAGTGCAGGGCCAAAGGGTGGCAGACCTGGTTATTCCCGGTTGAGGTCGGGTGTAGGGGTTTCCCGGCGCAGTCTGTGTGGAAGACACTTACAGCTCTGGGTATAGCAGGAAGGGAGAGGAAGGCAGCTGTCCGTAGGTTGGGCGAGGCAGCAGAAAGAGTGTCTTGCTGGCTCTGGAATAGGAGGGAGGAGTTGAGCTGGGGGCCAGGAGGAGGTGGGCAGTGACTGGCCACCACTGCCGACCCGCCAACTGGAGGGTGTTGTGGTTCAGGGTCGAAACACCCCATGAAAGTTGGATGCCACCTGATGACATCTTCTCCTGGCTTAAAGCTACAGTCATGCACTACAGTCAGTGACTGAATTAGATAGCATCTGTAAAGATGTATTCAATAGTGTGTATGTGTGCACAATTTCTCGCGGAAACCATTTCAACATTTCTAAAATATAAACACTTATAATAGTCTTACAATAGTGGATCAGGGTAAGACACAAACAGGTATTTGGAAGAAGGATTGATGGTGTATTGAATAATTATTTAAATTTAGTTAATTTTGAACAAAAAAAGTTAGGCTACACAGTGTAGTACCTTAAGTTTAGCAGTTAAGTTAGACATTGAAATGTCTAAATAAAACAGACATTCACCCATCTGCTGCACAACACTGGAGCTCTGGAGGTTTTCGTAGATTCCTTAAGATATGGTTTATTTCAGAGACCAGACCACTGGTTTTCAAATTACCTGTCTGTGGGGATGGGCATACTGTCATTCATTCATTTACTTGAGCAGTGGAGCAGCACAGATTATGAAAATCCTTTTGCTCAGGAGGACAGTGAAGATATGAAAATGAGCTTTGAGAACTGCAGTTTTCTGAGGACTGTTGCCATGCCAACAATCAAATGCATGAGTTGAGGGGGGGGGGGAGCCTATAGTTGTTATGCTGCAGGGGATAAAGTAAAATATAGGCTAGAGGTTTATTTATCCTGTATTGAAATTATTTTTTGGCCCTTTGTGAGCTCTATCCATGGTGCTGAAATATGCCTCAGGGCCGGCACTATATATATAAGTTTACTTGAAAGGAAGTAAAGGCAACAGGTGAGCCACGGTGACGAATAACATCCGGCATCTGGAGACCGAGGACATGCGACGTGTATGTGACGTGCGCTGATGACGCCATCAGCAGCAGCAGAAGGCATCACTGTCGTACGGTGATCATCATTTCCAAGGTAGCCTAAGCCTACACAATGTAATTGGGCTAAGCGAACCAAAACAATACGACACATTTTCCAGATTCTTCTTAACTTTCATTTATTGGGAACTATAAGTCAAAGGCCATTAATTGGCAACATGATGACAACATAAAGAGGCTACTGTTCGAGTTCATTCGCAACGTGAAGAGAAAACTGTAGCCTAAACACTGCTTTGGATGGGTTCTCTATTAAAGAACAAACCCAAAGCAGTGTTTACGTATAGTTTTCTCACTTTGTCTATAAGTAACGAAACCATATCAATGTGACCATAGTAGCCTAGAGCCTAGACAAATTACACGTTTAATTGCATTCTTTTGAACATTTCTTATTAACATTTATATTAAACTTGACACGGAAAAAATGTACGTTCATCAAGACTGATAACTAGGCTTTGTGCACACCATCGGAAGATAACGTTCATTTCTATTGTCTGTCGCCTTAAATGCTCCGATATCGTTCCGGGATTATAGTTATAGCCGTGATGATTTTCCTATTCTTAGAATTAGAACTAGGCCTATTATTAAAACTAATTATCATTATAGTTATCGTTTTTGGTGTGAACGGTCCTTCATTTCATTGACCTATTGTTATGGCTGGCATATAGAATCAAACTAGGGCTATTTCAAACTTGTTGCATAATAAATAAATAAAAACCAGATTGATTGCAAATTATGCCAATGCCTTCTTAGTTTTCTTTTGTTTTCTTCAAACATCAAGCATGTTCTTCACTGACACTGTTGTCACTTTTGGTACACTAACTTTTGCAAAGACTTTATCTGGGGCAAAATCATTTTCACACAATTGAAATGACTCATGCTTAATTCACTTTTTGCTTTCAAAAAAGTAACAATTAATATTTCGATGAGTTTTCATAGTTAGGATTGAAAGTCTGAGTCGTGTATGCTATAAAAAACAGTGTAGCCTACAAAGTATACAAAAACAAAGTAGTCCTATATAAAATCCGTTTAAAAAGTAGCAACAATAAATTATAAAGGCATGGACAAAACTATTGTGAACTTTATTTAAAAAAAAAAAAAAAGTTGAGAAATTACACATAGGGCCCTACATGCTATGCAGCAAAACAGTGACAACAATGCACATTTAACAGCAGATATAGGTTAATACAAGTTGTTGTATAAAGTTGAGCTCCATAAATCGGCTATTTCTTGCGATATTAAGCTATCTTTTAGCTTTTTATCACTTCAGTGCTTCCTCTCGCCATTCTCAGCTTTCACCTGATGGGGCCACCCTTGCGCCTCTTGGAGTCCTCATCTCTCTCTCTCTCTCTCTCTCTCTCTCTCTCTCTCTCTCTCTCTCTCTCTCTCTCTCTCTCTCTCTCTCTCTCTCTCTCTCTCTCTCTCTCTCTCTCTCTCTCTCTCTCTCCTAAACACACACACGCCCGGATGGATGACTTCACTGTTCCGCCCGGGTTTCCTTTATGATCGCGGGATCTCCCGTATCTTACAGCAAACTTCACCTGACCGCTGGTGTAGCCGTACACTCAGCCTCGCGCTCTCTCTCTCTCACTCGCTCTCCCCAACACGACGCACTCAGCACCGAGCACTCCAGTCACTTGGAAGTTGGCGGTGCGAGGAGTCTGACATTTACGCGCGGGGATATCTACTTAAAAAAAAAAGAAGAAGTGCACTTGTTTTGCGGGGATAGTTGCCATATCCACCGTAGCTGCCTACCTACTTCAGTTCTTTAGCGCCTTCTGCGTCGCGAGCCCGTCCTTCACAGCAGCCATGTCCGAGGTTCTGCCGTACGGAGAGGGGAAAATGAACGGATACGGAGCGGACAACGATGTCAGTCAGATGTCCTTCAGCTGCGGGTTGCAGGACACCAACTCGTTCTTCGGTGCGTCGCAAGGGAAACGACCTCCAAAACTTGGACAGATCGGCAGAGCGAAGAGAGGTGAGAATGTTACGCCGATGGAAGATAACTTACTGAAGTTAAAGGAACAGAGACTTCTGTAATTTAGGCTACTCACTTTCTTATCGATGTGCAAAACAAAAGGAGATGTTAGTTAGAATGACAGCTTCGGTCATTCACTTTCATTGCACGGGGAAAAAAAGCAATGGTGACCGTCCAAAACAGTTCACAAAAAGTCATAGGCTACAGGTTTGGAACAACATCAAGGCGATCAAACGATAGAGTTCTCATTTTAAAGTGAATTATTAATATAAATGCATGTTATACGATTGGAACATTTGGTGACGTTAGGACAGATCTTCAAAACAAGCCAAAACATTTCAATGTAAAGATGTTATTCTGTCATCAGTCTTCCTCCATGTATCAATATAGGCTATTTAATGCAACCCGAGTGAGAAATTTCCGTAATTTAGGTTACATTGTTGATTTGAAAACGCATCTAATATGCATTTTAACATTTTAATTCGTTTGTGCTGCATGTGTTGAGTCTAATTGCGCAGTTTCAAAGCGCGCAAATACGCAGATGGAAGATTGTGGGTCTTAACATCAGCTGTCTATCTTCTTCTTCTTCACAGTGGTCATCGAGGACGACCGAATAGATGAGGTGCTGAAAGGCATGACCGACAAATCATCACCAGGCGTTTAAACCCGCGCGATGCCTTGCAGACATTTCAATTTTTTATCACCGATTTGAAGCACTTGTCGGTCGTGCATGTGAAGAAGATTGCAAAGAGATGGGAGGACGGTGGCACGACGCTCGAACCACGAGGAGGCTAAAAACAAAAAGGGAAAACGAGAATTAAAAAAGGGAGAGAAGGAATTTCCTTTGGGGTTTGCTGGCAATTCTCCTATACAAACGACACCCGAATGAAAGCTTTGAGGAAGATGTCGGAGACGCTGTGGTGGCTGCGCGCGCTGCGGCTCTGTGAATAAAGATGGATGGACTTGTCATTATTGTTCCACGACCATCATCTTCCAAAAGCGCTGTAAGCAACACAAAGTTGAACAACCGAAGACTGAACCGCATCTTACACTCTGTTACTATAGCTGTACAGTATCTTTGCTCAAAGACCTTGCCCTTCACACACACACGCACACAGGAATCTGCCTTGAGCGTCGACTTCAATCCGACTGCTGCTAGAGACAATGTAGACTTCACACACTCTCTCTCTCTCTCTCACACACACACAAACACACACACACACACAAATACAAATATATTGAGCTCCCATTATTGATAATTGAACTATATGTAGGCTAGGGATGGTGCAATGTGAATATTTTCTTTGGCTATATTTTGCATCATGTTCTTTTTCAGAAATTGAGAATATTATCATACACATGCCCAAAGGTGTTGAAGCGTATAGTCTTTGAAGCGTCGTTTGCTGATCTATTGTTTTGCCCTTCACTGCAGCTGATTTGCGCACCTGCGCCACGGATTCACATCATCAGTACAGCACAGAGGAACATTGTGCATTACCACCTCGTGTAATTAAACCAACATGAATGCATCTTGGTTTCTTCCAAGCCCTTTTATGTTTTATGTATTTAGATTTTTTTTTTTTTTTTTTTTTCATCAGCTCCTCATTTCTTTTGTCGTGTCCATCTCTTTGCATGAACCTTCACTCCGGTGCCAACAGAGGTGCCACCATGAATTGTATACCCTGGCACGCTTCTTTTTAAAAAAGTCATATTTGTATTTTTATATCTAAATATTTGTTATTTAAAATGATATGCTAGTATGTCGTCTTAAAGATTCATCAACAAGGATGTTTATATTTCAGAGAAAAAATCTTTAGACAGGGGCGAGAGGATAATTCAGTTTGGTTGGGATGTTTTTTTTTTTAAAGACTTGATGAATGAATGTTTCTCTGGTTTTTTGCACACCTACACATCTGTGTTGAACTACTGTTATATGGAAATCGTAAACTGTGACTTGAGCTTTGTTGAATTTGTTAGAAAAATGGCGATATTAGAAATACTGCGCTGTTTACGAATATCTTCAAATAACTTGTCACTTGACAGGTTTTTGGACATTATGTTTCTTTTGTTGATTTTATTTTATTTATTTATTTTGCTTTGTTTTGTACCATTATTCTAAGGAAACTGACTATGGTTTGTTGTGCATGAAACCTTAATACTTTTCAATAATGGAACATCATTTTATTAAGCAAAAAAGCGACAAAAAATGTCATGACATTCTAAGAATGAATCATTGCATATTAAAATACCATTTTCACTGTATTTGGTGAACTAATAAATGGTGGAAGAACATACATATATGGATTTTTGTCGTCATTTGACTGCATGACAAAGAGGTAAACAAGTCTGACACGTATCGATTTTGAGGCCCCGCTACACATGCACAGTCTGCTGGTGAACCCATCTGCATTTAGAGACAGGCCTACTGATAAACAAGACTTGATGTTTGCATCTCAGCTGAGCATATATAAAAGACAAATACTATCCATAAAATGATGAAACAAGTAGTCACATGCTTAAAAAGATGCACATGCTGTTTTAAATGACCAGATCAAGCTGTTGTCGTCTAATTAAATATTAAAGGCAGTGTATGTGATTTGTTCCAGAATTTTTTTTTTGTTATGCTGGTTGAAATTCTCTTCACATCCTGATAGCAATCACTAAGTGGTCTAATTCTAGTTTTATATATATATATATATATATATATATCGTCGGTGGAAGGTGTAGGACCATAAAATGTTTGTCCAATCATTGCATTTCGTCCGAATGCAATGATACGATGTCCTACCTGCCTGTCAACATATGTATTTCTATTTATATACCGCCACACACCCTGCTCACACAAACATCACACGTCTTCAGTGCGTTTCATGCTATGCAGAGACAGACGTCAGTCACCGAGCACCAAAACAGCAGCCACCTTTTACAGTTCCTCCTGAAAACAACGAGGTTATGCTGCGTTCACATCGTAACTACTGTCATTTGGAAGAGATGGAAACCTGTGACGTTATACTCAGAGTGGTTCGTGACTCGAAATTATGCGTTTCAATGGCAACATCATCAATGCCAAAATGAATCTGCAGCAGTCAGGTGGTACAGGTCAGCGCTCTTTAAGTTGTTTATGTTCATTATTATTGTAATGTTATGTGCTCTGAGATATGAGGTAGTTTAACGCGGTCTCGAAACACTTTTTCAAACTCTGCTATGTGTGTTCATGTGTTTTGAAGAAGGCATGGCTTTAGAGACGCTCTGAAGGAAGGGTGGGATCTCATGCTTTCAAAGCTAACTTGCTATTGCTAGCAGCTCCAAAAATTGCCGAAAATGCTTCCATATAATTCATGTTAGGATGGTCGTATTTTACCGTGGAGCTCAGTCAGAGAACTGCAATCCTCGTTCAGCCCGTTGTCTCCTCACATCTTTAGTGTAGGAGTTGTCTATGAGAATGAAACCATATGGAGAGAGCGTTCCAGGCCTGTATTTCCTAAAGGACATAGTGAAGTTTGGCACCAGTGCTGATGCCCATGTAATTACGCTCAGACTGATCTCAGGCTAAGCTCACGGCCATGGTGACAGGGAGACTGTTCGTGTGGCATAAGGCCTCATGAGAGCTTTGAGCTGTGCTGCTACATTTACTTTAGGACCTCTGCACATCGACATTGGAAGATGGATTATAGGCCTTGATGAAGCAGACTGACGGTAAATCATCTGACGGTTTCCTTGAAATCTTTAAAGGGATAGTACACCCCAAAATGAAAATGCCATGTCATCATTTACTAACAATCATGTCATTCCAAACCAGTATGACTTTCTTTCTTCACTGATCCGACAAAACCTGCAGAACATGTCAGCTGCTGTTGGTTGGCGTCTGTTAGTCCAGTGTCAATTCGCTTTTACATTGCATTCAAGGTAAATATTCTATCAGTACATGCATTCCCTGGGACTTGAACCCATGACCTTGGTGTTGCTGGCATCATGCTCTACTATGAGCTACAGGAATACTTGTTTACAGTAATCTGACTTTCCCTTTAATATAAGATCTGGCACCTTAAAAGGCTAGTTCACCCAAAAATGAAAAGTCTGTGATTTACTCGCCCTTATGTTGTTTCAAACCTGTATGAGTTTTTTCTTCTTCTATGGAACACAAAAGAAGATATTTTGAAGAATGTTGGTAATCAAAGAGTTGACCGTATAGCCATTTACTGACATGTACATAGTAGGAAAAAAATACCATGGAAGTCAATGGCTATCGTCAAATTTCTGGTAAACATTCTTCAAAATATCTTCTTTTGTTATTAACAGAAGAAAGAAACTCATACAGGTTTGGAACAACATAAGAGCGAGTAAATGATGACAGCATTTTCATTTTTGGGCGAACAGTAATCAGACTGAAAACACAATCAGGATGTTAGGGGTCCTTTCAGATGGTTTTCTCTGGCGAGCGAGGTTATTCATTTATTACTTCCAAACAGCTTGGATAAATCTATGTTTACACCGAACGCTCTGAAACATCTAGTGCAGTTAAATTTCACAGGAATATTGATGTTTTGCTTCAACACACACTCACACACAATGTGTGTGATTCAACCGCAAGAGAATCAATCGCTTTTATCCGTGATCTGTGCCGTCATGCGCCCATGAGTGACCTTTGGGTCTGTCATGTCCGATGAGTGCAATGAGGCTCAGGATCCATCTGGAAACAAGTCAGGCTTACCCTAAATCAATTAAAACTCAAATACTCATCCTATCCTGATAACATTCTATAACTCCAGTTGACCCAAGCTCAAGTTTGGCCAGTAAAATTTCAAACGATTTTTAACCTCAGTTTAACCCTCAGCGGTCATCACAGACTCCCGATATCTGTGCGTGTTGATTCGAAAAGACTCGACGAGGTCCTCGCACAGCAGAAAGTCCATCAGTCAGTTACTCAACCGAAGTCAAGGACACTCAGCTTCACCATCTCAGTCTATTAATACACCTTCATGGCTGTTGCAGTGTTCCTGAATGGCTCCAATGCCCAGGGGAATCCTTACCGCTTCACACAGGCTGCTCAGAGCTGGAGATTACTGATACACTATCTGAACAGACAGGCGGCCCGCGGCAGCTCTGGAGTGACTGAGCCACGCTGTGGCCTGACCCAATATGGAAAGCTCAACTCTCGGCAGATAATGACAGCGTGATAACGGGAGAAAGAGGGAGAGATGACATTCTAAGATTCTCAAAGAATGAGCTCTCTGCCGGTGAGAAAGACATTTGATTTAAGAGTATTGTCTTTGATTCATCCCAGCTTGTTGCTCTCAGTTGGTGCTCCTTACTTTGATCTCCCTCATTAGAGATGATAAAAAAAAATTATATCTTGCAGTAAATCCTCATTTAACACCACTGTGAGTCAAAGTGAAGGTGTTTGAACTGGATCGTATAAACCATAAATATACGGAAAATTATGGCACTGAAATAAAGCAAAACTTCTTTTTTATTTTGTCCATTTTTATCTACTTTTTATTAGGCATTGGAGAGAGACAACAGGAAATAACAAGCAAGGGGTCAAATGGAATTTGGAAACATTGCAAACCAAATTCAAACTCTCATTTACTCTGTGGCTCCGCTTTATCGTGATTATCCAAGACCAGTTGGATCCGGGTCGGTCCTGGTGGAATATTTCCAATATCCAATCATATTTCAGGATTAGGTTCAGGGCTTGGCTTGGGACTTAACATTCATATGATTATCCTATCATTTTGCTTTGATTTTAGGGATAGCTTATGGATTAGAAATAGAGTTGGATCTATGACAGGAACGTTGTTCCAGAACCTGCAGCTCTTCTGCAGTCTCAGTGACAGTCTGATATATAATATTTAAAATACATGAGTTGTCAGTTTTTTCAGTATTTATAATATATGTATTATAAATAGTCCTCAGTTGTAAGTCGCTTACAACTGAGGTTTAGTCCTCAGTTGTAAGTCGCTTTGGATAAAAGCGTCTGCTAAATGACTAAATGTAAATGTAAATGTCTATTTTGGATACATCATCTGAGATTGGTTAATTTATAGAAGCTGTATTTCACCCTTATATCAGTTCCGGAATTTAGATAATTTTAAGAAAATAATGTAAAAGTTGTAAACATTACATATTGTAAACATTTATGTTGTCATTATGTCTATATTAGCATTATATTCCTCACCCAGCTCTCTAAACATTAGCATGGGCCATTGAAAAACACATATCAGTCTACAAATACATTACAATTTAGATTTTGAAACTCATTACATAATCCTACACATAACAGAGAGATGCAGGGATAGAAGAGTTAGGTAAACAGTTTGTTTTCAACAAATAAATGAAATCAATTAGGTTTTGAAGTGCTGCCCTCTTATCCAAAAATACCCCTGCTTTGACCTTAAAAGCAGTAGTGACCAAACCCACACACCCACCCACCCACACACACACACACGCGCGCAGTCGCGCACCTCTGTCCTCAACGCAGCTTAGTGAAATGTTTACCCTAGTGTTGTCAGTGGATCGGCTGTGAGCAGGGGTTTATGTGTCTGCTATCAATACCACGGTCTATGCTGTTGCCGGCTGCCGCTGCTGGATGATGATGTAATCGTGTGTCCTGACCCCTCCCCCCAGCTGAACAACAACACACATTTGTCCCTACAGAAACATGAGCCTGAACAGGCAGATCCCAATCTTACAATAATGATATTGAAGGGACATATTATCATTTTGGATTCATTTCTTGTGGGTGCAATAATAGTGATGATTACAATCTATCTATCTATCTATCTATCTATCTATCTATCTATCTATCTATCTATCTATCTATCTATCTATCTATCTATCTATCTATCTATCTATCTATCTATCTATCTATCTATCTATCGCCTGCCCAACCATCCATCCATCTACTCATCCATCCATCGGAAATGTTGCTTTGTTGTAGGTAACAACAACTGTTTATGACATTTAAAAGCCAAATTATCCAATTAAATTTGGTGAGCACCATACAAGGACTGATTTCATTCTTCTCTAAGACAAGCCAACATCTCAGAAAATATCTTACAAGTACACTACTGAAATTACTCATAATCAAATATTCAAAAAAACATTATTGAAGATCATAAGAATGTCAAAATAAAGTAAAACTTGCATGTGGGTTTGCATTGCAAGGGTGTAAACAAAACATAATCAGCCATTAGACTAATCAGGGTCTCCTGTTCTCCGCAGCAGCTTTGTGGTGTTTAGGCAGCGATAAGTTCCTGAAGAACCATCACACAGCATGGTGTGAGGATACGATCATCACAGAATAAATCTACACCAGATACCTACGGCTCACCCGATACCAGCGGCCATCTGATACCATCCCTGGCCTGACGTCATTTCTTAGTGCTTCAGTGAAGGGGAAAGACCTGTGACTACATCATCAGCTTTCACAGGTGATACATTCAATCTGGACATGATCAACTCTGAACTAAAAGTTTATGAAACTGCTACTGGTATATTTTGCGTTTGCCATTAGTTTTTCACTGGGTTAGGGCTTCAAAATCAATCACTTAAGTATTAATTTGGGTGCATAACTCATCCCACACGAACATGAATAGTTCCGCAAATTGTGCAATTTTATTTGGAGGAAAGATCTTCCTATTACTTTTCAAAGCGATCAAACTTCCAATTTTCCCAGTAAGACAGTAAAATGGATTTTAAAATCCCATAGATTTACCTAAGACTTACCTAAGAATAAAAATATCATACTTGGAGATGGCTTATGAAGAAACCACCTAGGAACCACTTGGGACATATTAGCAACCACCTAGTAATGCCGTGGCAAACATTCACAACATAAAGTGGGTTTAAATATGCTTTGGGCTCCCCTGATTCAAGACTAACTTTCCTCTATTTACTATTAAAAATCACAGTGTAACATTTCAATCTATGTTCACATTGGCACACAGGAAGCTGTTCTGAAATTCAGGCACCTTCCTCAAGTCTTAAAAATAGACTGTAATTACATTCCAGAGCAAAATTAAAAATAGATGATTTCTGGTTTATTAATGGCCTCCTCCGATTCACTGCAGCCATTCCTCATCCAAAGCAGCGCGCGCACACACACACATACACGTCTGTCATATTGTGGCACACAGCAGGGTTGTTTGTTTTCTTTCTGTCTGTTTATTTGTTGTTTGAGAAGCTTTTGTGACAGATTTGTCTCTGCACAGTTCACTCAACATTGTCATTCCAATCAACACAATCGCACAGAGAAATAGGGCAGAGAGAGAGAGAGAATGCAAAATAGAGTTAAACTGTACGTGAAAGAGTCCTACAAAAGCATGGTATGAAAAGCTTTTAAAAAACAGACAAGATATTTGTTTACAAGCTTATTGTCGTTCCAAGCCAATGTATCGAACCAACTCAAAACCGATACAGAGTGGCATAAACGTCAAACATGGCATTTCAAAAGTTCACAGGATCTAAAAGGGAAGTTGAAGCGTTTTTTAACGTCACCAGATAAACAGAGCGATCCTGTTTAAAAAAAAGAAGGCCAGCGAACTGTTAAAGGGATAGTTCAACAAAAAAATAAATTTTTGTCATCATTTACTCAAACACATGTTGTTTCAAAAACCTGTATGACTTTATTTCCTCCCTGGAACACAAAAGTAGATTAAAAGTAAAAAAGAGAAAAAAGAAACATCTTCCATGAAAGAAAGATGAATTTGGAACAACATGGGTGAGAAAACTATTAAATGAAAGATTCGTCATTTTTGGGTGAACGAAGGATAGGAGCATAAAAAAATTCATGAAGAAGTATGTGCAACTTCGGTCAGCAGTCTCTTGATTGACAAATGCTGTACAAGTCCCTATAATCCAATGTTATTTAGGAAGTCCTCAGAATCCACTTCCTGAAATGTGACACCCGTGGGTGAAGCCTGAGTTTCCTGGAGCAGTCTCTTCTCCAGTGCCGCATCCTCTGGGCTAAGCTCCTCCCCTTTAGTGAGAACATACAGGAAGTAGTGGAAGCTGCTGCCATAGTGATAGTGCTTGATAGACCAGTCGTACTTTGCTCGAGCGTAGAGTCTCTTACGGAAATGTGGCTGCGCAAATGTAACAGAGATGAAACGGCCTCCGGGTTTCAAAACACGACTGACCTGCGGGGCAAAACAAATCACCTGATTACTATAATTATTATGAGCATTACCTACATTATTGTCATTGTTACATCTTTTTTTATAAATATCAACATTTTCTGCACACCCCAAGTCCACACGCTGCCCACACAAGTGGAATTGGATTAAATCTAACTAAAACTAAAATGAAAATTAAATCAACATTTACTCACCCTGGTGTTGTTCATGCCGTATCTTTTTCAAATCACAAAAGGAGAATTTGAAAAAAGAAAAGTCCCGCTCACACTCATCCATATAATGGCAGTGAATAGCGATCAGCATCAAACTTTTAAAAAACTGCGACACATACCGTACATTCCAAGTGTTCTGGGGTATACGATAGGGTCTAAAAACAACAGAATTTGAATGTGTTATTTAAAGAAAATCCTGACCTTGGCCGTTAGTCTTCTGTGCACGGCTGTGCGACACTAGTGTTCATGAAATTCTATAAGCACCACAGTTCACTCCGACGAAAGCACACGATTTGTGAGAAATCAAGACTAAGAAAAACACAACATGAATTACAATCCACGTACCTTCTTCTCTGAGGTGAATATATCCATTGTCTTCGTCACAACAAGAACTTATCGTATTCACATCTGTCAACTGTCATCAGACAACTAGAGTGCCAGTCTTGATATTCAATCAACTCAGTGAAGAAAAGTCAACTGCAGTGCTAATATTCTCATGAACGCACACGTCGCATAGCTGTGCACAGAAGACAAAAAGTCAAGGTCAGGATTTTCAGTTACACTTTATCTTACAGAAGGCCTATGTGTACTACTACCCAAGAAAGCACTGGTAATGTAACTACATGGGTTAGGTTAGGTTTAAGGATAGGTTCAGGTTTAGTACCTAGTTATAGCCCAGTTATTGTAATTGCTATAATAAGTACGTACATGCGGAACAGGACTGTAAAATAAAGTGCTACCGGATTTTCTTTAAATAATACATTCAATTTCAGTTTGTTTTTCACCAAACCCAATCATATAACCCCAGAACATTTGGACTATACACCACGTGTCGCCTGGGATCATTCTGTGATACGTTTGCATCTTGTTTTAAAGTTTGATGCTGGTCGCTGTTCACTACCATTATATGGACGAGCGCGAGAGGGCATTTTTTAAGATTTCTCCTTTAGTGGTCAGAAAAAGAAAGAAGGGCAGGGTTCCTCAAATCCGGTCCTGGAGGGCCACCGCCCCGCAGAGTTTAGCTCAAACCTTGATCAAACTCACCTGTGATTTCCTAGTGATCCTAAAGACCTTGATTAGCTTGCTCAGGTGTGTTTGATGTGTTCAGGGTTGGAGCTCAACTCTGCAAGGCATTGGCCCTCTAGGGCAAGATTTGAGGAACCCTGGCATACAAAATTAGAATTCCAGAGTGAGTAAATAATGACTTAATTTTCATTTTTAGGATAAACTGTCCCTTTAAAATACTATGACAAACATTGTAATACATTCGTTGTGTAATTTCGATGTGATCTTGTGTTTAAAAAATATTTCCTTAATATTCACTGCCACCAATGCCAAACCTTTGATAGAATCAACTGAAATCACATTTTTAATGAATTATATGCTGATTCTCTATGGGGGACGGAAGTTGCAGATTTCTCTTTAAAAAACCTCTCACAGATGCAGCCAGGAGAAAAATGCAATGCACAGTAATGTACCTTACAGCTACGTTTTGAGTGTGTGTATATGGGTTTACTAGCTGTAGGTTTACTTTATGGACAAAATTGTCTCCAAAATGTATCAAAGTATGCTAAAATCACCATTTGAAGACATCAAGGGACATTCTCAAAAGTAAAAATAAGATTTTTTTAATCTAAAACTGCTAATTTGTAGTTGTAGGTTTACGGCAAGTATTTAGTTTTTATAGAAAACTTTATTTAAAAACAATATGACCCCAGTGGTTTTGTACTTAAAGTGTGTGTTTATGAGTATGTATGTTTACACTATTGATAAAAAGTTTGTGGTCAATAAGATTTTTTTTATTTTTTAAGTCTTTTATGCTCACCAAAGCTGAATTTATTTGCTTAAAAATACAGTCAAAACTGTAATGGTGCGAAGTCCAGTCGTCAGTGTCACATGATCCTTCAGAAATAATTTTAGTATGCTATACTGATGATCAAGAAATATTTCTTATAATAATCAATGTTGAAAACTATTGTGCTGCTTAATATTTTTTTTTGTGGAAACTGTGATAAATTTTTCAGGATACTTAAATGAATAGGAAGTTCAAATGAACAGCATTTATTTAAAAAAAAAAAAATCCTTATAACCTTATAAATGTATTTACGGTCACTTTTGACCAGTTTAATGTATCCTTGTTAAATACAAATATTAATTATATATTAATAAATACTGAGCTCACACTTTTGAACGGTAGTGTATTTGTGCCCATGAGCATGTTGGAGTGTTTGTGTGTATTGGTTAGTGTGCATGAGTGTGAGTGCATCACATGCCCCTGCCACCCATTCTTCATCTGCCTGAAGAAATTAATAATTCACACTTTCATGGAATCTGAGAGTGTGAAAGAGAGAGAATAGAGAGAGAGAAACTTCCAGACTTCCACTTAAAACTTATTCAGGAATGAAAAGAATATCACAGTCTTTCTCCCAGTTTAAAATAAATATTTTCTAGTTAATCCTAGACTGATGTGCTTAAACTATGAGTTTTGATTCTTAAAGGGTTCGTTCTTCTGTGGAACTCCAAAAAAGTATAATAACATTATAGCCCATACAAAATGTAGAGTGTGTCATGATTCACTCAAAATCTTGCCTTCTGCTGTATCTCATTCAATTCAAATACGGCAAATCAAGATGTGTTGCACCAGGTTTGACCTCAAGGGCTGTGTGTCCATCCACCTGTTTGTATGTGAATTTTGGAACATGCCCATAAACGACGATGGAAACACATTTACCAAAGTAAATCCCTCGATGGGCAACACAATACTTTACATCAGCAGAGGATGTGCTTGGATATCTGGATAAAACCAGTGGACTACTTTCATTGTACCGCATCTCAAATGTTGGTTTGTTCATTCTGAAATGCCTGAGTCAAAGTCTGTCATCAGAATGATTTAGTATAATGACCTCCCAGAAGAGTTCTCACATGACTGCATTCCCAAACACCAGGCATCCACCTCCAAATGCAAGATAACATGACAGCATTTATTGCATTTCGTCTGCGTGCTCTGAGGTGCAAATAATTTATGATGTAAAAAAAAAAAAAAAAAAAAAAATGCCACAGTAGCTTCCCCGGTTGCAACATCTATTTTTATTACAGATATTTTGTGCCGATATCCCAGGACGTGACGATTTTGTTCTCTCGAAGGCATGGGATGGAAACAGTGCTTTATTTGCAAATGTTTTATGTGATATTACTGCATTATGTGATTTTGTTCATGCACAAGTTTAATTCGCAACTTTGGACGGAAGCAGGGCTTGCCATTAACCTTTTTGCTCACAAGCCACTGTGGCTAGTGGTTTTCCAAAGTTATAAGCCACAATTTTGACATTGATACCATGGGGGAAAACTGCCATATTTTTAATCTCTCATAATTTGGCAGCAGGTATAGGCTGCTGTCACTTTAAGACCTGACACACAGACCCATTATACTGTTATACATGCGTTTTCTTTCTCAACTGTTTACGTTCATTTAAAACACAGCTAACTGTGTTTACGTGAATACTCGCCAAGATCGGCATTTTGACATTATTTTCTGTGTATTTGACTGTTTAAGTGCAAAAAGCAGTGAAAAATAACTCAATTAGGTACTGAGAGGCGACTTAATGTGCGCGGGTTTTAGCACAAAATCTGCGGGAGTGAGTAAAATGAAATTCAAGCCCTGTAACATCAACAATATTCATCAGGAGCAAATGAAACTAGTTTGTGTGTCAACTTGCTGTCGGAGAGATGAGAGAGCGAGAAAGCGCAAATGAGTATAGGAAGCGTTTAAGATATTTAAGTATTGAAAAATCAATATTTTTGACAAATCTACATTGCAATTAGTTTATTATTTCAGATGCCTTTTTAAAAAGACTACAACTGAAAAATTTAGGATCACTCTTCCTATTTCTAGTCCATTTCATATGTAAAAGCAAGCAGAGCTGCTTATCCTGTGACAGTAAAAACCACGGTTGCTTCTCTTCGCCAGTAGCGTCCCAGCATGAAACAGTGAACATGACAAACAGTTTCTCCTGGGTGAAGTGCCAGATCTTACCGCGAATCAGATGATCTCAGCTCGCCGTTAGCAGCTGATGAGACTAATGATCAGGTTTATTGATCTCTCTCTCTCTGATTTATGACCCTCTGACACCAAACCAGTCTCAAGGTGAACGCTAAACCCTGGATCACACACATTACAGCCATACGTCAATGCGCCTTTGGTTTGTTGTTGTTTTTTGTTTTGCTTTGACACAAAAAGACATAAGAATGAACGTGGGAAAGACATGCGTTCTATCAGACATGACATCTGAATGAGAAAGTGGTGGTTAAAAGAAAGGGAGGGTTTTCTTTAATATAAGCTGACCTCATCTGTAGAATTACTGTTGTCATTATAATAATTATCTTGCTCCACTTACTGTATGATGTCAGCATCACACTTCTGCTCTTATGGGTCCTGCAACAATTACATCTAACCTGAAGTTCAAAACACTCTGGTTAATGGCGCATTAAGGTTCTTGTCCAAAGCCATCATTACGGAGAATCAAAAACAGCACATTTAAACCAGTGACTATTAATGTCTTGTCTACAGTTATCAATATTTACACACTGCTATTAACTATGATCTGTTGTTAACTTAATGTACGTTTTATAGCCATCTGAAACAAGAGCCAGTCATACTATGGCCTTGATTTAAAATGAATATTGGTATTAATACGAGTTTTTAAATAGAAGTTGTTCGATGACAACTTCTATAGGCGTCTGATGACAGCCATTTAACTCAATTTGTACAAAAGCACAACAGAGGCGCAAAACATGCTAAAAGCTTTGAAAGTACACTGGTGTTCAAAAGTTTGGGGTCGGCAATATTTTTATTTTATTTTAGGTATTTTTTGCAACAAGTCTCTTATGCTCACAAAAAAATAGTAAAACTTTATGACTGTTTTGTCTTTTAATATTTTAAAATGTAATTTATTCCTGTAATGCAAAGCTGAATTTTCAGCACCATTACTCCAGTATCATTCTATTTAATCCAAATCATTCTAATATGCTGATTTGCTGCTCAGGGAACATTTCTTATTAAATCAAAATTTAAAACAATTGTGCTGCTTAATATTTTTGTGGACACCATTATACTTTTTTTTTTTTTTTTTTAAGGATTCTTAGTTGAATAAAACATTCAATGTTTTGTACATTGTGATTTTGGGTCACACTAATCCTAATCTTGCATACTAAATGGTACCTATTTAGTATGCTGCCCTTCCCCTAGTGCACTTTTTCTGGTGTTTTGTTTTGTCTTTAATTGGATGAAGAACTGCTGACTGCTGAGGAAACTTGCACACAAAAAAAAATTGGGCTGCAAATTGGGAAAGGCTGACAGGGGATTTGTGTGTGAGAGATAAAGAGTTTGTTTGGTAAGGTTTGTTATTTTGAAACACAGCATGGAGGGCAGGCTGCAACTTTATAGATGTTTTTTTTTTTTTTTCATAGATGCTTTATTTACACCGATTTTTTTTAAAGACCCATAAATTCAGTTTATTTCCATGTGTTGTCAAATGTCCAATTGAAAAAGGATTTGTGCGGGACATAGCAAGTGGAATGTCCCTTTTTTGGTTCCACTTTATTTTCGATGGTCCACTTTAGACATAGGTCAACTATAAGTAACTTTGCAACTAGCCTACATGTCGACTAACTCTCATTAGAGTATTATTAGACTGTAAACTGTTAGGTTATGCTGTTAAGGTTTGGGTTAGTGGAATAAGTTGAGAAATGTACTTGCAAAGTTACTTATAGTCAGTAGAATGTCTGTTGGGGGAGCATCACAATAAAGTGTTTGCAGATATTAAGCAGACAGTCTACTAATACTCTAATGAGAGTTAGCTGACATGTAGCTGCAAAGTGGGTGTATTCACACCTGGCTTGTTTGGTTCGATTGAATCGAACTCTAGTTCGTTTCCCCCCTTGGTGCGGACCTTTTGGGCAGGTGTGAATACAGCAATCGAACTCGGGTGCGGACCAAACAACCGAACCGAGACCCAGCTGAAGAGGTGGTCTCGGTACGGTTCCAACGAATTCTGGTACGGTTCGTTTACGGTGTGAACATGAACCGACCCAATTGCAAGAAAGCACTGCGCCTTTGAGTTAAAAGGCTTCCGTAGTCGGAGATTTTGGCATAATGGTGTGTGCTATTGTTGTTCAAGTGCGAAAGAGAATTCCATTCCGGCGCGCTGTCTGGCCACACGATACTGTTGTGCGTCTTTCTGCGCGTTGTGTGTGCGTCATTGGAATGGAATGAATGAGTGTGTGCATCAGGACATTCACATACAGCGCGTTCTCTTTAGTCTAATCGCGCATAGATGCAAAAAAAGCTTTTGCAGTTCATATAATGTAACGATATAAGGATGATGCTGCGTTAAACTGGACAAACTTAATCGCAGCGTTAACATTGACAGCACTTGTTAGCAGTATAAGAATCTCATTATTTGAATGTGTGAACATAGCCCCTCTCTATGAATGAAAACTTTATACCTTATCCGTCTTCTGCGCAGTTTCTTCATATTGCGTTTGTACAGAATAACACAAAATTTGTAAAATAACAAATATTGCAGTACGAAATATCTCCATGCTGAGCCTTTTTTTGCACTTCCTGATTTCCCTACTTGAGAATCCTTGTCCAATGAATGGACGACCTTAGCACAAGTGTGGTTTTGTTTACAAATTTTGGTTCACTTGCAAAAAGAGCAGTGTGAAAGCGAACCGTACCAAAAAAAAAAATTATTTGGTCCGGACCAAAGCAAGTGAACTATCAGACTTTCCTGGTGTGAATATAGAGTTAGTATGTCTAAAGTGGACCATCGAAATAAAGTTTTACCCCTAGTTTAATAGCCATTAGGCTTTATTTACATCATAATGCATGACTTCCTACTTGCTAGTGAGTTGGATATGTTGCATTATGTATGCTAAAAGTGAATTATCTTATGCATTAAAGTTGTCATTGTGTACTATGAACATTGTTGGCTCCGGTTAAAGTATCTGCTAAATGAATGTAAAAAATAATACTAATAATCACCTGATTAATTGATTCTTTTATTGTCATTACACAACAAATTTAAGTAGCAATCCTTGTAATGTTACTAAAAGCCACAAAACACAAATTTTGATTTGATGGGATCTTTAAAGTCAGCATGAAATGGAAGTTGTGATGAATGAATCAACGAATGACGCGAAATAGAATGAGTGTAATAGCTTCTCGAAGAAAAATGTGATTTTGTCCATGGGGAATTGACTGGATGGTTGTGGTTTGGTATTCATACTTTGCACGTGACGTCACAAGTACTGGCTGGCGGGCAAGAACGTCGTTCTCCAGCAACGAAACCCAGTAAACTAATCAAGGATCTTGCCAGGACGTCGCCAGTTTTACTATACAAAAGTTGGTGTTTTGAGGTTTGTGATATCTATGCACTCAAAAAAATTATTCTTGCCACTAATTGAATTTAAGCAAACAATTTAAATACAATTTATTTAAAAATGTATAAAATAACCATTATTGGTGCGAATTACTCTTACACAACATGAATGTAATGGATCCAAGTCCAAATTGATCAAATTACATACACTATACTTGATTTGTGGCCGTAAGGGGAAAATTCAGATGTTGCGCATGCGCACTAGAGTAAAAAAAAAACCACTCTGAAGGCGGCAACCAGCAAGTCGTTGGAGGCGCAATACAAGACTCGACAACAACGATTTGCGTGAACAGATGTGGAATACTCGACAAGGTAAGAGATTTTCTATATTTATAAATGATTTGGACTTCAACATCAACTATTTGTATAATTTAATCGATCTGATTTAATAAATATCTTAGTTTCGCCGTGACTGCACTTCAGACGAATTAACTTTTTCGGCCTTTCCAGTTAACGTTAGCCTATATAAAGAGTAAATTAACGTTAACTGATATTTTTTAAAGATTTATTGTTGACTGACTATGTGCATCATTTTTGCATTTAGGCAGATTACACGTATGATTTTTGATAACGTCTCCGTGATCTCGACTTGCATTTTACTTTGTACAATCAGTCAATCGAACGTAACGTTAGGCCTGTTTGAAGGTTAATACAGGTACAATTGTATAGGATTTCTCGTTAAAACAAATATCTTGAAAAATATTTGTAATTTTGATCATTTTAAGATATAGGTCTACGGTCGACTGACCATATGTGCGTTATTTTTATAACAACTTGTCATCTCGACGTAAGTTAACGTTAGGCCTAACGTACATTTTACATTGCGTGAAAAACCCTTTGAAAATGCCAAAACTTTGCACAAGCATACTTAATCGACCGTATATGAAAGTTATCTACATGCAAAGGTTTATAGGATTCCATTAAGTGGAGCATGCTTTATTTTTTTATTTTTTTCATGCTGAGTTGTAATATTTTTACAAAAAATAAAAATAAAAAACCTACATGTCTTTGCTATTTCAGAGTCCTCATCGACAACATTCCAACATTTCTGGTTCCGGTTTGGCACAATCACTCAATTATGGTATATGTATTTTATTCTTTGTAATAAAATTAATCTTGACTTGTTTAATTTCTTTGCAAAAGTGTGATGTCTGTTGTTTTCTCTCTTTTTTTGAATTTCAGATATGAGAGTTTTGGGAATGTGGCAATGTAAAGTGTGAGGCACAGAATTATCCAGTAGGTATGAGTTATTGAAACATTCTAAGCTTAAACATGGGCATTTTGAGGCTAGGTTCAGGCATCCTTGTGTATATAGTAATTGTCTTTGCACTTTTAGGACAATTGGTGTCTGATTTACAAACCAGGTGGCCTGCACTGTTCACAGTAAATTAGGTAAGTGTTATTGATAATTACACAAGCATAAATTACTATGAATTCCTCCACAGTAGACCTGTATTTCATGCCCATCTTTATTTCCCTTTTTTTCAGATAAATGCAGGATAACAACTGTGCCACTTCTGTCAAAGTTCTTGGCGCAGCTGGACATACATTAAATCTACTCGAGGTTTTCAACAGCAAAGGTGGTGCTTCTGGACAGAAGATATCACACATTATGGCAATTGCAGACAAGGTGAGGTAATCTGCATTTTATTTTTTTTAATAACTAATTACACATTGTATATATAAATAAATATATATGAATATATATATATATACACTCACCGGCCACTTTATTAGGTACACCTGTCCAACTGCTCGTTAACACTTAATTTCTAAGCAGCCAATCACATGGCGGCAACTCAGTGCATTTAGGCATGTAGACATGGTCAAGACAATCTCCTGCAGTTCAAACCGAGCATCAGTATGGGGAAGAAAGTTGATTTGAGTGACTTTGAACGTGGCATGATTGTTGGTGCCAGAAGGGCTGGTCTGAGTATTTCAGAAACTGCTAATCTACTGGGATTTTCACGCACAACCATCTCTAGGGTTTACAGAGAATGGTCCGAAAAAGAAAAAACATCCAGTGAGCGGCAGTTCTGTGGGCGGAAATGCCTTGTTGATGCCAGAGGTCAGAGGAGAATGGCCAGACTGGTTCGAGCTGATAGAAGGGCAACAGTGACTGAAATAACCACTCGTTACAACCGAGGTATGCAGCAAAGCATTTGTGAAGCCACAACACGCACAACCTTGAGGCGGATGGGCTACAACAGCAGAAGACTCCACCGGGTACCACTCATCTCCACTACAAATAGGAAAAAGAGGCTACAATTTGCAAGAGCTCACCAAAATTGAACAGTTGAAGACTGGAAAAATGTTGCCTGGTCTGATGAGTCTCGATTTCTGTTGAGACATTCAGATGTTAGAGTCAGAATTTGGCGTAAACAGAATGAGAACATGGAACCATCATGCCTTGTTACCACTGTGCAGGCTGGTGGTGGTGGTGTAATGGTGTGGGGGATGTTTTCCTGGCACACTTTAGGCCCCTTAGTGCCAATTGGGCATCGTTTAAATGCCACGGCCTACCTGAGCATTGTTTCTGACCATGTCCATCCCTTTATGGCCACCATGTACCCATCCTCTGATGGCTACTTCCACCATGTCACAAAGCTCTAATCATTTCAAATTGGTTTCTTGAACATGACAATGAGTTCACTGTACTAAAATGGCCTCCACAGTCACCAGATCTCAACCCAATAGAGCATCTTTGGGATGTGGTGGAACGGGAGATTCGCATCATGGATGTGCAGCCGACAAATCTGCGGCAACTGTGTGATGCCATCATGTCAATATGGACCAAAGTCCCTGAGGAATGCTTCCAGCACCTTGTTGAATCTATGCCACGAAGAATTGAGGCAGTTCTGAAGGCAAAAGGGGGTCCAACCCGTTACTAGCATGGGGTACCTAATAAAGTGGCCGGTGAGTGTATACTATAATCAGTGTTTATCAGTGTTAATTGTTTAATTATTATTTGTTTGTTTTTTGGCTTAGGACTGCAATCCTGAATAAGCTGAGAGAGAAATTTCAGAGACCATTCTGGGGCTTTTTGTGATCCGTAAAAAAGGTGTTGGTGCTGAGGAGGAGCCAGAGGATGTTGGAGTAGTGATACAGCACTTAAAGAGTGTTTCCTTTGGATTGGTAATGCTGTTCAGACTGATCCACGCTCTCAACTTAAGCTAGCCTCAAGTCTCAAACTCACGTTTGAATTCTTTTAAAAGGTACTGATGAATTTGGATGGCAGCAAACTTTCCCCAAAGGTTCATGCTCTTAAAAAAATTCAGTGAATAGGACATTCACTTCTTGCCTAGATGTTTCCAACAACTGAAGGGAGATTGAAAACATTTTCAACTGTTAAGACAGGGATGCCCTGAAAGGAATTTTTCAACGGACTGATGACACTAACTCCAACAATGCACCATTCCTGCTTTTGTAGCTCTGATACTCTTGACACGAGAGATGTTAGCCCTTGTACTATTGGCTTAGTCCAGGAACTTATCTCATGACTCGTTTTGCAGCAAGGCCGAGACTGTTATAGCCAAGAACGGTTCTTCTTGGCCTCAGGTTTTTTATGTTCTGCTGAAATTCAGCTTCAGAGAGCTGACACCGAGTTCAGCAGTGAGTAGGACAATTAGTTCTGGCCTAAATTTTTAAATGTGAAACTGTGTTATATGTTCTATGACCCTGGACCACAAAACCAGTCACATGGGTACATTTTTTTTAACTTGAGTTTTATACATCAATGGAAAGCATATTTATTTAGCTTTCATGTAATGTATGGTTTGTTAGGGAAAAATGCCTTTAAAGTTGTCCATTTATGTTTGCGATTGTGCGGAATTTAGGAAATTTACTAAATATCTTCATGGAACATGATCTTTACTTAATATCCTAATGATTTTTGGCATAAAATAAAAATCGATAATTTTGACCCATACAATGTATTGTTAATTAGAAGAAAGCACAAATAGATTACTGTACTATGCAGTATCAAAATGTTAACCTTGAAAATGTTTGATGTTGAAATTTGGATCCCTGTTACTTGGCACACAGGTTTAAAACTAATAAGTGTAACATGAGTAATAACCACAGAAAGTACAGTTTGTGAGGATGCATAAAACTAAAACAGTTGCATTAATTTGTAAAATGCTGTATTATGTCCTGCTTGTTTTTTTTTTGTTTTTTGTCAGACTGGATGTTTGACTTATGGAGCAATTGCACACAATAAATGTTTGAAAATTTAACATGTTTTTGACTGTTATTCAATAGAATTAAGGAAATGTAAGATAGTTATATAAAGCAAATAACATCAATGTATTTGAAATGAGTAAAGTTTATTTAATACATAATCTTAAATCACAGTTCATCGGTTCACATAACAACTATTTAATTCATTCACGTCAACTGAACATGATGGTGAAGCTTAAATAAAATGCTAACTTTTACGTTGGATTTATGTGATTAAATTGGATGGAAAATTGACATGTAATTGAAATACATAAGTTTTAACTTTTGGGGTTAAATATTTTTTTGAGTGTGGTTTTCAATGAGAACCAGAGATGACCCAAGAGTAGAGCTAGATTATTTACGGAGGAATTATTACTCGATTATCTTAAAAAACCTTGTCTGCTTTACACAATTTAGCTACCTTGGAGTTAATCCTATTTCTAGTCCATAGTTATGCAGCTAGCTCGCTAACAGACTCGATAGCTACTAAAAGACCCATAAGACCTGGAACTACAGGACTCTACGTTGAAAATACCTGTTTGTTGCCCGCCAGGTTTCCATGGTAGTCACGTGACTGCAAAGTATGAATTGGCCGATCTCATTTAAAAAAAGTGATCTGCACAGATAAATAATTAATAATAAATACTGCAATATTCCATAAGTATCCAAGATGGCGAAAAGGCAGATAATATTACTGTTTATAGGTCATATTTTACTTTTTTTCACCCTAACTTATTGTTATTGTTGAGACAGAAAAATCGCAGAAATAAAAAAAATGATATCAGCGCTACTTAATTTGGTCTAACCGTGCACAGAGCCGGGCATGTGAGGTTGCGGAAACGTGTAATTTTATGACCTAGAATCTTCCTCCTGCTTGTTAGCAGCCAGAAAGTCCTTTAACAAAGCAACTCCCAGCATCCTCCAGGGGCATTAGTAACAGCATGCTCTCATCTTCATATCGTTGTCTGGTGCTCTTTCTCTTCCCCGCCGTGAATGTCTCCTTCAAGGACCCTGAGCTCAAAGCCACCATCTGCCCAGCAGCGAAGGGCATGAATGTGTGTGTATGCAGAAAACCAACACATAGCATTGTGGACAGACTATAATGATGGCTTTCTAGTGTGCTAACAGCTGTCATATCAGCACTCAGCCCTCTGGGAATCAAGATCCTTTACGGCGCACTGAGAGCTGCCACATTTTCCAGCAGACGCAATTATCAAACTAACAGTGTGTGAAACCGCACAGGTGATGAGGTCATTTATTCATCCTTCTCCATTAAAGGTGAAGTGTGTTAATTATTCTCTCGTTAAAGGATTTACTGACAACAAATGCTCAAAAAGGTTTCATCAGTAATAACGAAGACGAGTGATGCACAACACTGTGCGCCATGGTGATGAATAAATGCTTTGATTAAAACGTTGATGTAATATGAGGAGGAAAAAAATACAGCATAATGCACCAAAGTTCAAAAGTTTGGGGTCATTAAGATAAAAAAAAAAGAAATTAATACTTTTATTTAGCAAGGATGAATTCAATTGATTAAAAGTGACAGTAAAGACTTTTATTCTGTTAAAAAAAGATTTCTATTTCAAATAAATGCTGTTTTTTACTTTCTGTTCATCATAGAATCATATGGATCCTATGGATTCCTATATAGAAAACTAACACATTCACTAAAATATTGTAATAATAATACTAAAAATGTTTCTTGAGCAGCAAATCAGTACATTAGAATGATTTCTGAAGGATCATGTGACACTGAAGACTGGTAATGATGCTTAAAAAATTCAGCTTTGCATAACTAATATATTGCGTAAATAAATTACATTTAAAATATATATTAAAACAGAAAAAACAAAGTTATTTTAAATTGTACTAATATTTCACAATGATACTGTTTTACTGTATTCTTGATCAAATAAATGCAGCCTTGAGCAAAAACCCTTTGAATGTTAGTGTATTCATTCACAATGTTTTTGAAGAAGAAAAATCTAGAAAGAACATGATTTCAAATAATCCAATAATAGTCAACAAATACACTTGAGTCAGAATGAAATTGACTAGAATTAAGGAATATGACACGAAAAACTGAATATATTTTAAAGGGCGCTTTTTATCAAAAGACAAAAACTATGATAAAAACAGAACCCTGAAAAATAGTCATTTTTTAGATCATCAAAACATTGCTCTGTTTGTTCAAACATCCCATCTAACCTGACACTGCAATACTGGCGTAACCAATTTTGTGAGTTTGGGGTTGGACTATGAGTTTGTCCAACCATATGAGTGCTAAGGAAACCTTTTGAAACAATCATTTTGCTATTTAGTTCAGTTTGTTAGTGGCACATAAAAAACACACACTTCAGCTTTAAGGTTGTGATACAGTCTGTTAAAAATAACTGACATGTAATCAGCCCTCTCTTGCATTTCAGCGAATATGACGTAAACTCGTTCACCTTTATAAACTCAGTTCTCTAAACTGCTCATCTTAACCAAACTCACAGCTGTAGCAGAAGTCCATGAGTCACTCATTATGGCTAACGCCTCGAGTTAAAACCAGATCACAGCATGTCTTAATGCAAAGAAGGTGCTGCTGTCTTTGGCTCACATCGCACCGCACAGCCATTGTTAATTACGAAACTCAAAAACATTTCTCACTTTATTAACACTTTAACTGAATCACACATTAAGCCATCTGGGATTGGAGATTACAAGGCAACCAACAGCAACTTTGTTTTATTCATCAAAATTGCATGATACTGCTATACTACTAGTTGTACAATGCAAGTGATGCAAGTACATGTAATCTGGATTACGTAATCAGATTCCAAAAATGAATTACGTTTTAAAATATTCATAATCAGACTACAGTTACTTTTTTGATTACATATTATTCACACAATGGCAGTAAATCATTCATAATTTATTGATTCTCCCTAATTATTCTTTTTCATGTTTTAAATTTCCCTTTCTATAAAAGCATATCGCTTATATAGCCTACATTCAGAAAGCCCAGCCACCAATCGGATGCTATTAAAATGACGTGAAAAATTAGCCACAAAGCATTTGACCAGTGGATTTACAGAAATCATTTCACTTTTCTCAACATTGCTATCGAATCAACTTCTGACAAACACATTCATTATTATTAGAATCATCGCTTGTATTGCAAAGTCTTTGGAAAGGGCCTTTGTCAAACACATTTTTATTATATTTTTGATTATTTAAAAATGTAAAAATTTGTATGATTTATTTAATGATTAGCTTTTCATTAAACTCACAAACCCCCTGCATTTCCTTCACAAACTCCATTTTTGGAAACCCTGACGAATATAATGCTTAATGCAAATGTTATTGATACAAAGAATGGAATATATGTTCTTTCTCTCTGTATTTTTATATCAATATGGTACATAATTATCCTATTCAATTCAATATGATAAATGAGTAATCAAAAGGTATTATATGACCAAAAATGTGTACTTTAATGGATTTACTCTAACTACAATTTTACTCAAAACTACAATGAAGATATATCCACTCTGATTTGTAACATCTTTTGTTTGACTTGTTTTAGAGGGCCAAAAATTAAGACCTAAACACAAAATTGAATTATTAATAATGCAAAATAACTGCATTTATTAAGAGACAACTATTGCAGATGGCAAATGCTGAATGCATATGCAACATATTTAAGACAAGCGACAATAAAGTAGCATACTCAAAACATTTAGCACTGCATACTGAATCACAAGGGAGAATACAGTATATACTTCAATATGTTCACTCTATTGTTGTGAAGCTTTCAGGTTTAGTCTTGATCGGTCAGTGCAGGTTGTGGGACTCAGCATCAGAACGGTTTGCTAGACTCGCTCCGGCTCTGATAATACTGCACTCAGCACGTCTGATTTGTCCGCAGGCCAGGAGACTGTGGCCTGGATTTAGAAATGAGGGGTTTGGACGCTTTTTGCGCTGTGATGCATAATTGCATAAAT